>NC_053456.1:961842-1025346 GCF_015227805.2 Hirundo rustica | reverse complement strand
ACACTCGGTGTCACTCAGCTCTCTGCACACCCCAGCCACACAAAACAAATCCTGCTCCTGCTGCACACCAAGGACACCTGGGACAAGTGTTCAGCCCAAAAGCACCAACAGCGGTGGCTGGAGGGAGGAACAAGGAGGATGGGACTGCAGAACCTGGAGCTGGAACTGGACAATGAAACCCCAATGTGCAAATGGAACAAAACTGATCAAAGTGTGAGACCTCGTGACTGGTCAGACATTTTGTGACCATTTTGTGTCCATTTTGTGCCCATTTTGTGACCATTTTGCGACCATTTTGTGCCCATTTTGTGTCCATTCTGTGTCCATTTTGTGCCCATTTTGTGTCCATTTTGTGTCCATTTTGGGTCCATTTTGTGACCATTCTGTGCCCATTTTGTGACCATTTTGTGTCCATTTTGTGACCATTTTGTGCCCATTTTGTGTCCATTTTGGGTCCATTTTGTGACCATTTTGTGCCCATTTTGTGTCCATTTTGGGTCCATTTTGTGACCATTTTGTGCCCATTCTGTGCCCATTTTGTGACCATTTTGTGTCCACTTCGTGCCCATTCTGTGCCCATTTTGTGACCATTTTGTGCCCATTTTGGTTCCACCTTGGGTGCAGCCCTGCCCAGGCTCTCGCCCTGCCCAGGGTGTGTCCTAATAAATTTAATAAATAATATAAATATTTAATAAACATCTGCTTTATCCTCCATCTCTGTCCAGTCTCTGCTCCAGGTCACCTTCCCACGGCGTCCCTGCTGCTCCCGGGGCTGGGCGCTGCTGCAGCTCCGGGCTCTCCCCTTATCTCTGTGCCCGTTATCAGCTGCTGGCCCTGGGCAGCACAGGGAGGTGGCCTGGCCCAGCCCAGGGGGTGACGTTGTCCCGGCAGGGCTTGGCCAGTGCCACGTCACCTCTCCCGGCCTCTGGGGTTTGGCTGAAGGGGACAGGCGCTGAGAAAATGTCCCATTCCTTGTGGGAATCTCCTGGGTTTATCCAGCCCTTCCAGAGGCGGGATGTGGGGCTGGGATTCTCCTGGGCTGGGTCACCCCGAGGTTCAGGGATGTAACAGAGCTGGGAATTCTGTGTCAGCCCCAAGCCTTGGAAACCTGGTCCTGATGGGGGACTCCTCGGCACAATAAATATTTTTAATTGTTGCAGCTGAAAGCTGAATTTGTTCTGGTGGAACAACTTCAAAAAGGCACATCCCTCCCTCCAGGTCTTCATATATCCTAAAAATGGGATATTTGTTCCACAGGGTCTCTCCAGGGAGAGCTCAGAGCCCCTGGCAGGGCCTGGAGGGGCTCCAGGAGAGCTGGAGAGGGGCTGGGGACAAGGGCTGGAGGGACAGGACAGAGGGAATTGTCACCGAGACACAGAAAGCAGCCACACGCAGACAAGAGGTTTCGCAGAGCAGATGTTCCTCCGATCTGGCTCAAAGCTGAGTCAGGGCGGAGAGAGAGCCTCTTTGTTTTATTTCTTACTTTTTATACATTTGTGTGTCTAGCAGAAGATTGGCTTCTGGGGTTTTTCACCCCTCAGCCAAGCGGCTAAACCAGCTGTCAGTTACAGTTGTTTTCAGGTAAGAAATACGCAAACAAAGGACAGAGAATGAAAACCAAAGGATTTGTTTAAGTTACATCTGTGGGAAAGGTAGAACTGCTTTTAATATTGTACAGTAATTAAAAGGATCTGACTCCATTTAAGAAAAATCAAAAGGCTTTAAAAAACTCAGAAAAACCAGGGTAACAGGGAATGGCTCCCACTGCCAGAGGGCAGGGGTGGGTGGGAGACTGGGAACTGGGAATTCCTGGCTGGGATGGAATTCCCAGAGCAGCTGTGGCTGCCCCTGGATCCCTGGCAGTGCCCAAGGCCGGGCTGGAGCAGCCTGAGACAGTGGGAGGTGTCCCTGCCCAAGGCAGGGGTGGGATGGGATGATTTTGAAGGTCACTTCCAACAAAACCCATCTGCGATTCCCGGATTTTGTAAAAAGCAAGGACAGTTTTTGCTCCCTGCAAACCACGCCGTTTCCGTGGACTCCAAGTGGATTTGGCCCCGCCAAGGCCCTCAGTCCTCAGCAGGACCTGTCCGAGGGGTGGAAGACACATTTAACCCCGGGTAACGCCTCTCTTCCAGGACCGCCTTCCAGTTTGACTTTTCCAGGTTCTCTTCGAAATTTGAAAACAGTTGTGATCCTCCGGAGCATGTAAACAAACCCGGGGAATGTCACCCCATTCCCAGAGGCCCCTGCTGACAGCCCAAGGTGGCAGAAAACATCATCCAGAGCAAATCTTCCCCTGGCAGCGCCTCGTTCCTGCGGCGGGATTTGGCTGAGGAGTGTTTGTGATGCCTTGGGAAGGTGACCTGGAGCAGAGACTGGAGAGAGCTGAGAATAAAGCAGAGATTTACTGAAAGGCCTTTGGGGTACAGCTTGGGCAGGACAAGAGCCTGGGCAGGGCTGCACCCAAGGTGGAACCAAAATGGACACAAAATGGGCACAAAATGGGCACAAAATGGACACAAAATGGGCACAAAATGGGCACAAAATGGGCACAAAATGGACACAAAATGGTCACAAAATGGACAAAGAATGGGCACAAAATGGGCACAAAATGGACACAAAATGGACCCAAAATGGACCCAAAATGGACCCAAAATGGGCATAAAATGGACACAAAATGGGCACAAAATGGGCACAAAATGGACACAAAATGGTCACAAAATGGACAAAGAATGGGCACAAAATGGGCACAAAATGGACACAAAATGGACCCAAAATGGACCCAAAATGGACACAGAATGGGCACAGAATGGGCACAAAATGGACACAAAATGGACACAAAATGGACACAAAATGGACACAAAATGGGCACAAAATGGGCACAGAATGGACACAAAATGGACACAAAAGGGTCACAAAATGGGCACAAAATGGGCACAAAATGGTCACAAAATGGGCACAAAATGGACACAAAATGGACAAATGGTCACAAAATGGACCAAAATGGACAAAAATGGACACAAAATGGACAAAAAATGGACAAAAAATGGACCCAAAATGGTCACAAAATGAACACAAAATGGACAAATGGTCACAAGGTCTCACACTTTTATGAGAGAGCTGAGTGACACCGAGTGTGAGCTCAGAGCTGCGCCCTGGGCAGCACAGGACATGGAACACAGGGAAGATGGAGCTGAAGGAATAATTTCCCCCTCGTCATCACCTTGCCTTCCACTCAAGCTCTGCCCTCGCTGGCATTTGCTGACCTGCTCTGACCCCTTGCTATCCTCTGCTGTACAAATCTCGATGTATTTCATATAAAAGTGGCTGTGAGCCCCAAAGGGGTGGGAATTGTGCAGAGCAGGCCCCAGAGCCGAGCTCTGTGTCTGCCGGCGCTCGCCGTGTTCCCAATGCCATCCCCCATCCCACGGGCTCCCTGCCAGCCCTGGCAGTGGCCACAGGTCACCTCACAAGGACACCGAGCTGGCCCCCAGCCAGGGCACAGCTCTGCCACTTCGTCAGCCCTCATTTCTGACCTTTAAACCATCGTCATCTCCTCCAGCCCTTATCTGAAGCCTTCCATGAACGTCTTCCCCAGCTCCATCGTGTTGAAGACTGCTGGAATTTGTCCTGCTGGAATTGCGGACATCCAGGATTGTTTGTCAGGGTCCTGGGATGCCTTCAGCTCCATCCTCCCTGTGTTCCATGTCCTGCGCTGCCCAGGCGCAGCTCTGAGCTCGCACTCGGTGTCACTCAGCTCTCTGCACACCCCAGCCACACAAAACAAATCCTGCTCCTGCTGCACACCAAGGACACCTGGGACAAGTGCTCAGCCCAAAAGCACCAACAGCGGTGGCTGGAGGGAGGAACAAGGAGGATGGGACTGCAGAACCTGGAGCTGGAACTGGACAATGAAACCCCAACGTGCAAATGGAACAAAACTCATCAAAGTGTGGGACCTCCTGACTGGGGCTCCATTTTGTGCCCATTTTGTGCCCATTCTGTGCCCATTTTGTGCCCATTTTGGTTCCATTTTGTGCCCATTTTGTGACCATTTTGTGTCCATTTTGTGTCCATTCTGTGACCATTTTGTCACCATTTTGCGACCATTTTGTGACCATTTTATGTCCATTTTGTGCCCATTTCGTGCCCATTTTGTGTCCATTTTGTGTCCATTTTGTGACCATTTTGTGTCCATTCTGTGTCCATTTTGTGACCATTTTGTGCCCATTTTGGTTCCACCTTGGGTGCAGCCCTGCCCAGGCTCTTGTCCTGCCCAAGCTGTACCCCAAAGGCCTTTCAATAAATCTCTGCTTTATTCTCAGCTCTCTCCAGGCTCTGTTCCAGCTCACCTTCCCAAGGTTTGGGAATCCTGCTCCCAGGGTTTCAACAATCACCTCTCACTGCACTCCTGGCAGGGTCAGGGACAAGGACACTAAGGGGACAGTGTCCCTGTTCGAGCAGAGCGAATTATTTGGGAATTATTTAAATCCTGGATGGAAGAAACCCCTGCAAACAATTCCATTTCTGGTATCAGGTAACCCGAGAGGCTCCCAAGGATGGACAGAACAAATCCAAGCACGGGAAATTTACAGAAACAATTGTAGGGCGCAGAACGGTTTGGGTTGGAAGGGACATCAGGAATCATCCAGTGCCACCCCTGGGACACCTTCCACCGTCCCAGGCTGCTCCAAGCCTGGCCTTGGATATTTCCAGGGATCCAGGGGCAGCCACAGCTTCTCCGGGAATTCCATCCCAACCCCTCCCCACCCTCCCAGCCGGGAATTCCCTCCCAATATCCCCAAATCCCGTCCATCCCTGCCCTCTGGCAGTGTCGGAGCATCGCCCCCGGTGCCGCAGGCGCAGGAAGCGATGTCGGAGCTGCTCAGGGCTCATCGCTGGGCTTAGAGCTCCCCTCAGTGGGATGCAGGGAGGGGACACCCACCAAAATTCCAGGTGGGAACCTCCCGTGGAGCTCATCCCGCGCCAATTCCTGCTGGGAGTCACAGGACTCCGAGGGGAAGAAAGGTCTAACAGCCGATATTGCAAAGAAGCACTGAAGGAAATCTCCCTGGGAGGCAGCAGCGGCGCCAGGAGCTGCTCCCAGGCCAGGAGCTGGGCTGGAACCCCGGGAATGGAGCCTGGGATCCGTGCAGAAGCAGCTCAGATCCACACAGAACGTCACTCGGGAAAATCAGGGAAAAGCCTTTGGGAATCTGGGTACTCCGAGTTGTTCAGCTCTGGGTGAGTACCGGCCCCAGGCGGTGCCTGGGGAGTTTAGGGTGGGGATGAGGAAAGAGTTTTTCATGGAAAGGGCTGTAAAGCTCTGGAAGGCAGCGGGGGAGCCCCCATCCCTGGAAATATCCGGGAAATGTGCGGATGTGCCACTTGGGGAAAAGGGTCAGCGGTGAACACTGTGCTTCATGCTCGGACCTGACCACCTTAAAGGTCTTTTCCAGCCTTAACAATTCCCTGATTTCATAATGCAGCGCTTTCCAAGGAAAGGACAAGGGCTGGAGGGACAGGACACAGGGAATGGCTTCCACTGGGAAAGGGGAGATTTGGGTGGGATGTTGGGAAGGAATTCCTGTCTGGGAGGGCGAGGAGGGGCAGAATGGAATTCCCAGAGAAGTTGTGGCTGCCCCTGGATCCCTGGGAAAGCCCAAGGCCAGGTTGGACACTGGGGCTTGGAGCAGGCTGGGAGAGTGGGAGGTGTCCCTGGGATGGGATGGGATCAGTGGGATGGGATCAGTGGGATGGGATGGGATGGGATGGGATGGGATGGGATGGGATGGGATGGGATGGGATCCATGGGATCCATGGGACCCATGGGATCCATGGGATGGGATGGGGTGGGATCGGATCTATGGGATGGGATGGGATGGGATCAATGGGATGGGATGGGATGGGATGGGATGGGATGGGATGGGATGGGATGGGATCAGTGGGATGGGATCAGTGGGATGGGATGGGGTGGGATGGGATCCATGGGATGGGATGGGATGGGATGGGATGGGATGGGATGGGATGGGATGGGATGGGATGGGATGGGATGGGATGGGATGGGATGGGATGGGATGGGATCTATGGGATGGGATGGGATGGGATCCATGGGATGGGATGGGATGGGATGGGATGGGATGGGATGGGATGGGATGGGATGGGATGGGATGGGATGGGATGGGATGGGATGGGATGGGATGGGATGGGATCCATGGGATGGGATGGGATGGGATGGGATGGGATGGGATGGGATAGGATGGGATCCATGGGATGGGATGGGATGGGATGGGATGGGATGGGATGGGATGGGATGGGATGGGATGGGATGGGATGGGATGGGATGGGATGGGATGGGATAGGATGGGATAGGATGGGATGGCCTATAAGGCCCTTCCAACCCAACCCAGCCTGAGATTCCCTGATTTTCTCCTGCGATTGATTTTTTTTTCTCTCTAAGGAAAACCCAACAAGCAGCTTAGGAAGAATCCATGAGTGGCTGGATGGAGCTGGAGCCATTCCCACCTTTAAAACAGTTTCCTGTTATCACCTCCCCAGAACTCTCAAAACTCCCCAGCAAGTTGCTGAATGAGACCAAAAACTTTCCCAGACAATGCCTGCGAGACGATCAAATTAGAGCCGGAGAAAATATTTTCCCTGGCGAACAAATATTGAAATTTGTTTGAAACACACCATTTCCACGACGATGCCATTTGAGTTAATTACTTTACTGTAAATGTACCTCTTAAATAATTGCTAAACCTCAAGAAATGCTTTCAATAATTGACGGAGTTTTCCGAGGGAAAAATGGTGTTATTAAATCCAAATTAAATGCGCATTTGAGACACTTCAGTAGAGTGCTGCCGGAGCAGAGCTGCTCCTGCTGTATGAGGAATAACTTTGGGAATTAACGGCAGGAAACCTCCACTCTGCAGCATCCACCAGTTTTTTCCCCCATTCCCGGGCTGAAATTCCCCCATTTCAGCATTTTGATGGATAAGCCGGAGGTTTGGGAGCAGTCCCAGGTGTGGGACGTTCATCTCCACCTCAGGGCGGTTAAACCCGGCCCTGGGCGATGAGGAGGGGCTGGGCTGGGCGTTTAGGGGCTGGCCCCATCCAGAAGTGGGTGGAAATTCAGGAGATCCCAGTGTCCCACCAAGGGGAGGCTGCTCAGGGATGAGGAGCCCCAGGGTGGGCTCCACTCCCCGGGGAGCCCGGAGCGCACCGGGCCCTGGGAATGCTCTGGGCCAGCCCGGCGTGGTTGAGCTTGATCTTCTTTTCTGCCAGAGTCGGGATTAAATGCTCGAGATGCTGTTTCTTGTTTGGACTCAGGTGTTTATTAATTCTTATCTACGTCACAGTCTCACAAACCGTGGGTTCTACAGCACTTTTCTCCAACAAACTAAAAATGGAGATCCCCTCTCTCTCTCTCTACAAGGCCTTTTAAGGATAAACTGTCCAATTATGAGATGACACCTAAATTATTTTTACTTTTAACCCAATAACTGACCACCCGTGGTCTGCAATGTGGATTTTTCTCTCCAATTACAAAATCCTACCCAGACCCGTGAAGAAGAAGGTGAAAAAGAAGGACTCAGCCTCTGCCCTAAATCCTGCATCTGGCTTTATCTCTATTCCTGTGTTCTAAACCCTTCAGCTCTGAGTTTTGCCCCCTGTGACATCACACCCTTCTATCCAAACCCCACAGCCACAATCCCAGCGCTGTCACTCCATTTTGGGAGCTGTTCCACGGCCTCAGGTCAGTGCAGCGTTTGCTGGGGGGTCAGCGCCTGTGGGCACAGGAACTCTGGAATTCTCCGTGCCCGGGGTTCCAACACTGTCTCCCCTCCCAGCTGTCTCCCCAAGTTTCCTGGAGAAGTTTGGAAAACCTTTCAGCTGCAGCTCAGCCCGCCTGGAAAGCAGAACGGCGATTTCCTGCCTGCCGCCATCCCAGATTTCTCCCGGGGAAATCTCCCTCGGGCATCCCCCGCTGCCCTTGGCCCTTCAGGATGAGGGTTTGGTCCCAAAGGAGCCTCAGGGAAATTCCGGGGAACCACCAAACCCATCCCCAACATCCTGCAAACCAACCTCACTCAAACTCCCCTCCTCTGGCAGAGGCAGAATAGTGAATTCTAGAAAAAACCCGGCCAGCAGCACCAGAGGGATGTTGGAATGTCAAATTCCAGACAAAACCTTTCCAGCAGCACTGGAGGGATGTTGGAATATCAAATTCCACTCAAAAACCTTTCCAGCAGCACCAGAGGGATGTTGGAATAGTGAATTCCACACAAAACCCGTCCAGCAGCACTAGAGGGATGTTGGAATAGTGAATTCCACACAAAACCCGTCCAGCAGCACCAGAGGGATGTTGGAATAGTGAATTCCACACAAAACCTCTCCAGCAGCACTGGAGGGATGTTGGAATATCCAATTCCACACAAAACCCGTCCAGCAGCACCAGAGGGATGTTGGAATAGTGAATTCCACACAAAACCCATCCAGCAGCACCAGAGGGATGTTGGAATATCAAATTCCACACAAAACCCATCCAGCAGCACTGGAGGGATGTTGGAATATCAAATTCCACACAAAAGCCGTCCAGCAGCACTAGATGGAGATATTTCCCCACATTCCTGGCGCTCAGAGCCGCTGGAGAACAGCAGAGCCCGGCAGCAGGAAGGATTCCCGTGCCATCAAACTCTGTTAATCAGCGGCAATTAACGAGCGAGCTGCGGCGGGCGCAATCAGCGCCGTCAGCCGCCGCTGCCGAAGGCGCCGGGCGATAACGAGCGGAGATTTCACTGATACTCAGCGTACTGAAAGGGGCAGCGCCTGCCCGGGCCGCGCCTGCCGCCGGTATTCCAAGTGGGAAAGGGAATTCCGAGCCAAATCCAGAGCTTCGACAGGTCAAAGTGTCCTTGCGCTCCCGGCCAGGTGCAGCACCCGATAAACACAGCTTTAAACTTGAATTTAAGAGCTGCAGGATCCGGTGCAGCACCCGATAAACACAGCTTTAAATTTGAATTTAAGAGTTGTGGGATCCGGTGCAACACTCGATAAACACAGTATTTAATTTGAATTTAAGATTTATGGGATCTGGTGCAACACTCGATAAACACAGTTCTTAATCTGAATTTAGGAGTTGCAGGATCTGGTGCAGCAGCCCATAAACACGGTTTTAAATCTGAATTTAAGAGTTGCAGGATCTGGTGCAACACTCCATAAACACGGTTTTAAATTTGAATTTAAGGGTTGCAAGATCCAGTGCAACACCCGATAAACACAGTATTTAATTTGAATTTAAGAGTTATGGGATCTGGTGCAACACTCGATAAACACAGTTTTTAATCTGAATTTAAGAATTGCAGGATCTGGTGCAGCAGCCCATAAACACGGTTTTAAATTTGAATTTAAGAGTTGTGGGATCTGGTGCAACACTCCACAAACACGGTTTTAAATTTGAATTAAAGATTTGTGGGATCCCATAAACAGTTTTAAATTTGAATTTAAGAGTTGCAGGATCTGGTGCAGCAGCCCATAAACACGGTTTTAAATCTGAATTTAAGAGTTGTGGGATCTGGTGCAACACTCCATAAACACGGTTTTAAATTTGAATTTAAGAGTTGCAGGATTCGGTGCAGCACCCAATAAACACAGTTTTAAATTTGAATTTAAGGGTTGCAAGATCCAGTGCAACACCCGATAAACACAGTATTTAATTTGAATTTAAGATTTGTGGGATCTGGTGCAACACTCCATAAACACAGTTTTAAATTTGAGTTTAAGGGTTGTGGGATCCCATAAACACAGTTTTAAATTTGAATTTAAGAGTTGCAGGATCTGGTGCAACACTCGATAAACACAATGTTTAATTTAAGAGTTGCAGGGGCCTGTGCAGCACCCGATAAACACAGTATTTAATTTGAATTTAAGATTTGTGGGATCTGGTGCAACACTCCATAAACACGGTTTTAAATTTGAATTTAAGAGTTGCAGGATTCAGTGCAGCACTCAATAAACACAGTTTTTAATTTGAATTTAAGGGTTGCAAGATCCAGTGCAACACCCAATAAACACAGAATATTTAATTTGAATTTAAGATTTGTGGGATCTGGTGCAACCCTCAATAAACACAGTTTTAAATTTGAATTTAAGAGTTGCAGGATCTGGTGCAGCACTCGATAAACACAGTTTTTAATTTAAGAGTTGCAGGGGCCGGTGCAGCACCCAATAAACACAGTTTTAAATTTGAATTTAAGAGTTGCAGGATCTGGTGCAGCACTCGATAAACACAATTTTTAATTTAAGAGTTGCAGGGGCCGGTGCAACACCCAATAAACACAGTATTAAATTTAAATTTAAGAGTTGCAGGATCTGGTGCAGCAGCCCACAAACACAGTTTTTAATTTGAATTTAAGAGTTGCGGGATCCGGTGCAGCACCCGATAAACGCAGGGTTTTATTACTGAATTTAAGAGTTGCGGGATCCCCGGCGGCGTTAATTTTAATTAGGGGCGTTAATTACTTCACTACGAGATATCCATCGGTGATTTGGGCGCTGCCAGCCCTCGGCACTTGGGATGAAAAAGGCTTTTAACGCCTCTTCCAGCCGGCAGGAAGAACATCCTACAAAAATTCCACAGCTTGGGAGGGGGAGGGTGCAGCGTGACCCAGCGCGGCCTGGGGATCCCGGGAACAGGGGAAAAGGTGGAAAAGAGCTAAGGAAAGGGGATGTGAGGTCATTGGAGATGTTTATGGTCACAGCGAAGGGCGAGACGAGCTCTGCAGGCACCGGGAGGGAGCTGGGAATTGCGCTGGGATGCCGTGGCTGTATCCCACATCCTATATCCCCTATTCCATATCCCATATCTTATATCCCATATCCCATATCCCTTATCCCATAACCTATATCCCCTATTCTATATCTCTTATCCCATAACCTATATCCCCTATCCCATATCCCCTATCCCATATCCCCTATCCCTTATCCCATAACCTATATCCCCTATTCTATATCTCCTATCCCATATCCCCTATCCCCTATCCCTTATCCCATAACCTATATCCCCTATTCTATATCCCTTATCCCATATCCTATATCCCCTATCCCTTATCCCATAACCTATATCCCCTATTCTATATCCCCTATCCCATATCCCTTATCCCAAATCCTATATCCCCTCTTCCATATCCCATATCCTATATCCCCTATTCAACATTCCCTATCCCATATCCCTTATCCCAAATCCTATATCCCTTATTCCATATCCCATATCCTGCATCCCATACCCTATACCCCATATCCCACATCCTTTATCTCACATCCCGTATCCCCTATCCCGTATCCCGGCCCGTTCCCTGTGCCCGTATCCCACCCCCCTTATCCCAAATCCCAAATCCCGGGTCCCCAATCCCCCAATTCCCCATTCCCGGTGCCGCGCCTAGGTGGAGCTGCAGCCCCAGGAATGGGACCTCCAGGTTCCCTGCGATGGGAATTCGTGGAGCAGGGAAGGAATAGCAGGGAATAAAAACAAATGAAATAGAGATTTTAAAATATTTTATTTTAATTATCAGGGAATAATAATAATAATAATAATAATAATAATAATAATAATAATAATAATAATACAGGGAAATCGGAGCTGCTCCCAAAAATTCCATGAGTTTTTTCCCTACGTGCCCAAGCAGTGCTGGACAGGAGATATTCCCTGTCCTGGAAACGCCGCCAGATCCCACCTGGATCACAGCTCTGGAATTCCGCCGGAGGCACCGAGGGGTGAGCCCTGAGCCTGGGAGGCGCAGCTGGCCAAGAGCCCCGGGATCTTCCCTGGGAATCGTTAAACCAGGCACGGAAATGTGGGAAAAGCCGCCAGCACCTAGGGAATATCCAACGCCACGTCTCCTACTGACCCTGGAAAAAAGTCTGGAAAAAAGAGCAATTCCCGCAGTGGGACAGAGAGGGATGGAAAAGTGAAGGATTTGCTGGGCAGGGACAGAGGGAGGAGAGCAGCAGGTATCCCGGGATAGGGGCAGAGATCCTGGGATAAGGGCAGAATTCCATGGGAAGTGCCCACCCCGGCCCCGCAGTGACCCCCCGCCCAGCACACCCCGAGGCTGTGATCCCAAAGGAAGGAATTCCAGATGGGAATCACAGATCCAACTCTCCGAGCTCTGGGCACGCGGAATTCCCTGGATTTGCTGCCCTGGAGCTGCAGGACAGCGGAGAGCCGGTGTTGGAGGCAGTGAGGGGGGAGCACTCGGCCCTGGGGATCCCAGGAAAATTCAGGGATCCACAGGAATCTGTGAATCCATGGGTCCCCAGGAATCAGTGAATTCACAAATCCCCAGGAACCAGTGAATTCATGGATCCCCAGGAATCAGTGAATTAATGGACCTGCAGGAATCAGTGAATTCGTGGATCTGCAGGAATCAATAAATTCATGGATACCTGGGAATCAGTGAATTCACACATCCCCAGGAATCAATAAATTCATGGATCCCCAGGAATCAGGAATTTCATGGATCCCTGGGAATGAGTAACTTCATGGATCTGCAGGAATCAGTGAATTCATGGATTCCCGGGAATCAGTAAATTCATAGACCTGCAGGAACCAGTGAATTCACAATTCCCCAGGAATCAGTGAATGCACAGCTGCACAGGGATGGATGGAATATTGGGAAGGAATTCCTCCCTGTGAGGGAGGTGGGGCCCTGGCACAGATTCCCAGAGCAGCTGTGGCTGCCCCTGGATCCCTGGGAATTGTCCCAGGCTAGGTTGGAGCACCCTGGGAGAGTGGGAGGCGTCCCTGCCTTGGCAGGGGTGGGATGGGATGATCCCTCGTGTCCTTTCCACCCCAAACATTCCAGGATTTGATCCCTCCTGTCCTTTCCACACCAAACCACCCCAGGATTTGATCCCTCGTGTCCTTTCCACCCCAAACATTCCAGGATTGGATCCCTCGTGTCCTTTCCACACCAAACCATTCCAGGATTTGATCCCTCCTGTCCTTTCCACACCAAACATTCCAGGATTTGATCCCTCCTGTCCTTTCCACCCCAAACATTCCAGGATTTGATCCCTCCTGTCCTTTCCACACCAAACATTCCAGGATTTGATCCCTCCTGTCCTTTCCACACCAAACCACCCCAGGATTTGATCCCTCCTGTCCTTTCCACACCAAACATTCCAGGATTTGATCCCTCCTGTCCTTTCCACACCAAACCACCCCAGGATTTGATCCCTCCTGTCCTTTCCACACCAAACATTCCAGGATTTGATCCCTCCTGTCCTTTCCACACCAAACATTCCAGGATTTGATCCCTCCTGTCCTTTCCACACCAAACCATTCCAGGATTTGATCCTTCCTCTCTCCAGGCCCCCCCTCTCCAGGGAAGCAGCACCTCTGGAGCTCTGCGTGAATTAATCAAAAATAACGACACAACCCCCGGCTGCTCCAAACTAAAAATCCTCCGGAGCCCCCCAGACAGCCTGGGATGGATTCGGAGAGCCCAGGATTTATTCCTGCCGGGAATAAACGAATAAAAATCCTTTTAAATCTCAGTGCCACGCACGGGGCCGGAGCTGCCCTGCGGGAGAGCTCCGGGAGAGGGCTTGGATGCAGCCACTTCCCTTGTGGGAGCACAATTCCCACAATTTCCACTGCCCGAGCTCGGCAGCAGCACACGGACACGCACAGGCAGCAGGAATTCCGAGAGAGCTCGGGAACAACCGGGGTTTTACAGGACTCATCAGATTTTTAATTATTATTTTTAAATGGATTTTTTTTTTTTTTCCTGACAGAAAATGCCGGCTGGGTGGGATAAAGAGGCGCCGTAAGGACCTGCTGGAATTTTTTATTGCTCCTTCTGACAAAAGGCAGGCAGATTTCCCAGGAAAACCTCCCAGGCTGCCCAGCTCTGCCCTCAGATCCTGCAGCGTCTGTGGATTTGTGTCCCAGGCCCAAAATGCGCAGGGAGAGGGAAACAGCACCCAAAAAATCCCCCAAATAACTTTCCCTGTTCCCTCCATATGGAGAGGTGTTGGGATGTTAAACCCTTCCCGAGATCCATGGTGTATTTCTGAATGTTTTCTTCAGATGCCACAGATTAAGGGAAAAAAAAACAAACCGAAAACCAAAAACCCAACAAAAAACCCCCCAAAAATCTCACACTAAAAAAATCCAAACAAATCCCAAGTAATTTTCCAGATTTTCGAGGCATTTGTGTATCACGACTTCTGTTAAAAACTGAAAATTAAAAAATGATGGAAAGCTTGGAGTTTCCAGGTTGGACTGGGAGCTCTGCTCCCAAAATCCACCCCAAAAGAAGGAGACGCTTGGCCCTGGAAGTCCGGGATGTCCGAGATCCTGGCTCCCACCTGCACCCAGGTTCACTTTGGGAAAACCCCTCTGGAATTTGCTGACCCAGGCACGGCACGGGAGCTGCTCCATCTCCCACGGGAGCTCGTTCCTGGATCCCAGCTCTGTGGATGTTTTATGAGAAAGTTGTTGGCACTGAATGGGAGCAAATAAAAATAAAATTTAAAAAAAAACAAAAGGTGAAATCAGAAAATTTAAGCAAATTAAAATAAAATAATTAAAAATACAACTCAAAGTTGCGCAGCCCCGTGCAGCTCTCGGGCTGCAGCCTGCTCTTTCCTTGTTCCCATGGGAATTCTCTCCTTCCAGCCCCAAGGGAATCTTTGGTGCACACCCGTGGGGGAGAGCACCCACCCCCACGGCCCCGAGCCACCCTCCTCCCTCCTTGGGAGCCGCTGGATCCCGGGAATGCGCGGTCCCAGCGCCGGCCCGGGAGGATGCGGCCTCTGCACGGGAACCCCAACAGCGGCTCTGAGCGGCGTCGCGCCGGGGGCTTCCTCTGGACACCCGCTCCTGATTTTGGGGCTGGGATTTGGGGAACCAGGGGCCACGTCCCCATTTTGGGGTTGGGGACGCAGGGTCAGGTCCCGATTCTGGGGTCGGACTGGGCTCTTTGGACCCAGGGTCAGATCCTGATTTTAGGGACGGGCTGGGCGCTGTGGGCCCAGGGTCAGGTCCCAGTTTTGGGGTCAAGCTCTTTGGACCCAGGGTCAGGTCTCGATTTTGGGATCAGGTTCTGGGTACCCAGGATCAGATCCCAATTTTGGGGTCGTGCTCCGGGGATACAGGGCAGGTCCCGATTTTGGGATTGGGCTCTGTGGACCCAGGGCCAGATCCCGATTTTGGGGTCGGGCTCTGTGGATCCCAGGGTCACATCCCGATTTTGGGGTGGCGCTCCGGGTACCCAGGGTCACATCCCGATTTTGGGGTGGCGCTCCGGGTTCCCAGAGCCAGGTCCCGATTTTGGGGTGGGGCTCCAGGTACCCAGGGTCACATCCTGATTTTGGGGTTGTGCTCTGTGGATCCCAGGGCCGCATCCCGATTTTGGGGTGGTGCTCCGGGTGCCCAGGGTCACATCTCCATTTTGGGGTCATGCTCCGGGTACCCAGGGCCACATCCCGGTTTTGGGGTCATGCTCCGGGTACCCAGGGTCACATCCCGGTTTTGGGGTCATGCTCCGGGTACCCAGGGTCAGATCCCGATTTTGGGGTGGCGCTCCGGGTACCCAGGGTCACATCTCCATTTTGGGGTCATGCTCCGGGTACCCAGGGCCACATCCCGGTTTTGGGGTGGCGCTCCGGGGCCCCGCCCAGCAGCACTAGGTGGCATTGTGAGACCGGCGGCGGCCCAGCCCCGAGCCGGGGCCGCTTCTCCCTCCCGCGCCGCTCTCCGCTCGCAGCCCGCGGGATAAATTCCGTGGGGTGCCCGCCCGGGCCGGGGCCGCTCCTTCCCAGGCTCCCCCTTCCCAGCCTTCACCTCAATCTGTCATCCAGATTTGACGCTGCCTCGTTCCGGCGGCGCTCGGCAGTGACATGGATATAATGTGGAATATTGTGCACATTTACAGCCCGCGCTTTCGCCCCTTCCGACGTCGCCCATCGCTGGCTCCTGGCAGCCGCCGCGCTGGGGAGAAAATAAAATTACCGCGGGAAAATAATAATAATAATAATTTTATATATATATATATGTGTGTGTGTGTAATAAAATAAATAAATAAATAAATAAATAAACAAACAAAAGTAAAAAAATAAGATAAAATAAAAAAAATAAAATAAGAAATAAAATATAAAAAAATAGAAAAATAAAATAAGAAATAAAATTAAAAATAAAATAAAAATAAAAATAAAACAAGAAATAAAATATATAATAAAATATGTAATAAAATAAAAAATAAAAAATAAAAAATAAAAAATAAAAAATAAAAATAAAATAAAATAAAATAAAATATAAAATAATAAGAATAATAATAAAAAATCCCGACAAACCCAACCCGCCGCGGTGCAGAGGGTTCCGTTCCGATCATCGGAAAGGAAAACTTGGATTTGGGTTGGGTTTTCGGGGCTTTAGGGCTCGGGGCTAATTAAAGAGGAGCCGCACGGCGCTGGGCGAGCTCCCCGAGCTGTCTGCTTTATGAGTCTCCTCCATTAACACTCCGGATTATAAATCAAATTAACTGGCATTTCCATTAAAAAAAAAAAAAAAAAAAAAAAAAGGAAAGGAAAAAAAAGGAATCCTTTCAGGAGAGCACCCAGCCCGGCGGGGCTGAGCCCCTCTTCCTGGGGAGGAAAATTCCCGTTCCAGCTTTGTTCCCACCGCTGCCACAGCCACCCTTCCCCTGCCCTCTCGCAGCGATCAGGGAGGACGGGCAATTATTCTCCGGCAGAAAAGAAAACAAAAAGTCCCAATTACGCTGGGATGACTTCGCGGCTCGGCTCCGGGAGCTGATCCCGGCTGTTCCCGGCTGATTCCAGCGGGAACCCGGCACCAGCAGCACCAGTTCCTCCCCTCCCGAGCCGGCCGCGGGGAAAACACACGAATATTTGTGAGCGCACAGCGCTCGGGGCTCCCAAATCCTCTCTCCATCCCCCCCGGCCCCGGGGTTCCGCAGGAATTTTAAACTCGAGTTGCTCCGTCCCCTCTCCCCGCACCCGCTGGGTCGCATTCCCGGTTTTCCCAGGCTGGGGATTTCTTTGGGATGGGTTTTGTTTCCTGCCCGCGTCCCCCCTTTGTGTGTTTGGGGCTGGAATTTGGCGTTTGGAGCCGGTGAAGTGGGACGGGTGACAGCGCGGAGTTAAACCCCTGGAATAAACTTGGAAATGATGGAGCTGGAGCGGGGGGGGGAGAGAAATTCCTGCCTCAGGCTCTTCCCGTGAAGGAAAACCCGGGCGAGAGCCGAGCTCCTGGCGCAGGGAGCAGATCCAGCCCGGGTTCGGGTGCGGTTACTGGAGGAAAAACCCCCGAAGCTCCGATTTATTGTCAGCGCCTGGGAGCAGAAGGGCAAAAGGAGACTGTCAGGAGATTGTGGCTTCGCTAACAGCTGCACTTCCACAGGAAATAAAGGTCCCAATTCCAGGGATTTTCTTTTTATTTTATTTCATTTTTCTGGGAACGTCCCTGCAGAGCTCAGCGAGCCGAGGGAGGTTCCAAGGTGAAATCTCTGCCTAAATCCCTTCCTTTAATCTGCCGTTGTGGTATCAGGGCAGGATCCCCGGGCCGGGCTCGGGAAGCGGAGCCGGGAGCTGCTCCCAGCCCCGGGCACGGCGCTGCTGCCGCTGGATTTCTCCAGGAATAACAAAGCCGGGAATTCCTCTCCATGCCTCACTGCTCCCCGGACCTGCTTGGGGCTTCATTCCCATAAAACCCTGTGATCCAGCCGCTAGCTCGGGCTTTTTCCTCCTGTTTGAGAGGATCCCGGAGGATCTAACCCCCGGCTGGGCGCTAAAGCCGGGACACAACTTTTCCCTTTCCTCCAACGCAGCTGTCGCTCTCCCCGCAGGAAAAATCCTCCTGTGCCTCCGGAACCAGCCCAGCCCCGCTCCGTAAAACCGGCCTGGAGAGCCCGGGGGATTGGGAAATGGAAAACCTCTGCGGGAGGGGCTGTGCCAGGCCAGGGATCCCAACGCCGGCCCGGGACCGTCCAGGGCTCGGGAATCACAACCACCCCGGGGCGGCTCCCCAAGTGCAGAGCTGCGGCTCCCGCTCCAAGCACCCTTCCCAAAGGCCGGAATTCCCAAGGGATGGCAGCGCCGGGGACTGCTGCCAGCCGGGCACGCGGCTCTCCCGGCTGGCCAGAGCTTTCCTGGGAGCCAGGGAGGGAACCGGGAGAGAGCAGGGAGCGGCTCCGCAGGGCCGGGGGTGCTGGGGACGGGAGTGGATCCAGCGCATCCTCCTGGAAATCCGGGAAAAGAGCGGGAGGGAGGATCCTTCCTGCACATGAGTTATTTCTGGCTTTTCCTGCTCACAGCACAAATGAACCAGCGGTGGCTCCGTGAGCTCCGGGAAACATCCAGCACATCCAAGATTTCCTGCCCATCCACACTTCCAAGTTTTCCTGTTCATCCACACTTCCAAGTTTTCCTGCACATCCACACTTCCAAGATTTCCTGCACGTCCACACATCCAAGGTTTCCTGAACATCCACACATCCAAGATTTCCTAAACATCCACACTTCCAAGTTTTCCTGTTCATCCACACTTCCAAGATTTCCTGCACATTCACACATCCAAGATTTCCTGAAGATCCACGCATGCAAATTTTCCTGCACATCCACACTTCCAAGATTTCCTGCACATCCACACATCCAAGTTTTCCTGCACATCCACACATCCAAGATTTCCTGCTCATCCACACATCCAAGATTTCCTGCACATTCACACATCCAAAGTTTCCTGCTCACCCATACATCCAAGATTTCCTGCACATCCACACATCCAAGATTTCCAGCACATCCACACTTCCAAATTCTCCTGCACATCCACACTTCCAAGGTTTCCTGCTGCCTTCAGAGCACAGCGTCAGGCAGGGGCACCTCACCCACTGCTGTTCAGCTCCGGATTATCCCAAATTTTGCTCAGACCCTCCCAAATGATTTCTTTTTCCTCCCACACTTGCTCTGGGCTGCAGGGAAGGAACAGCCACGGATGGATTGATCCCGGCTGAGCTTGGGCAGGGAATTACTGTCGCTGGAATTGCGGGAGGGCCCTCTGGCAGCTCTTTGCTCTGCAAAATAACAGCGGGGGCTCCGGGAGCGATGGAGGGAGGGAACGGGGGTTGGACACGGGAATCCTCACTTCGGAAAAGCGACAGCCCAAGTTCTGCTCCTCGAGAACTTCCCCAAATTTGTCCTTTCAATGTAGAAGCTTGAAATTCCCGAAGGCTTCTCCAAGGCAGGAGTATCTGAGCTGGGACTGACTCTCTGTGGAGCCGGCAGTTCCTCATTCCAGGAATGCGATTATTGGCAGCTCCTAAAAAACCCAAATCACATCTCCCCTCTGGATTAGCCGTAATGGTAATTATCAGTAATTAATCCTACAGACCCCAATCAAGCCCCACCACCCTCCACATGCTCCAGTGGCATTTTTGGGACCACTTGGAGAGGGGATGGACAGAGCCATGGCAGAGGTTCCCAGCAATAAATGCACCTGGAATATCCACAGAATATCCATGGAATATCCATAGAATGTCCTTGGAATATCCATAGAATGTCCTTGGAATATCCATAGAATATTCATGGAATATCCACAGAATATATTTGGAATATCTATGGAATATCCTTGGAATATCCACAGAATATCCATGGAATATCCATGGAATATCCATGGAATATCTACAGACTATCCATGGAATATCCACAGAGTATCCATGGAATATTCACGGAATATCCACAAAATATCCATGGAATATCCATGTAATATGCACGGAATATCCATGGAATATCCACAGAATATCCACAGAATATCCATGGAATATCCATGTTCTATCTCTGGAGTATCCCTGGAATATCCATGGACTATCCGTGTCTTGCCACAGGCAGCGCATCCTCAGATCCAGGCAGGAGCTGCAGGGAAATAGGGATTTTTTTCCAGGGCTGCCGCACTCCAGGAATGAGGATCCAGGGAGGATCCAGGAATGAGGATCCAGGGATTATCCAGGAATGAGGATCCGGGAGCAAACCCCCCTCGCCCGTGGCAGCCCCGGCGGAGCCCTGCCATCACCATGGCAACCGCGAGCCAATTACGGCAATTAACATTCCCGCGGAGCCGGCCCTCATCAGCAGCGCCGCTCCTTTGTGTCCTCGTTTATCCCTCCGAGCTGGATCCCGAGCTCCGGCCAACACCGAGCCCGGGGTGATCCCAAATGGGAACGGGGATGGTCCCAAATGGACACGGGGATGGTCCCAAATGGACACGGGGATGGTCCCAAATGGACACAGGGGTGATCCCAAATGGACACAGGGATGGTCCCAAATGGGAACGGGGATGGTCCCAAATGGACACAGGGATGGTCCCAAATGGGAACAGGGATGGTCCCGAATGGACACAGGGATGGTCCCAAATGGACACGGGGATGGTCCCAAATGGGAACAGGGATGGTCCCAAATGGGAACGGGGATGGTCCCAAATGGACACAGGGATGGTCCCAAATGGGAATTCACAGCACTGCTCCTGCCCGGGGTCCAAACCTCCTGTGCGCACCCAGTTCGGGCTTTTAGGTCAAATTATCCCAAACTCCACTAAAACTAAAACTCAAATGAGCGGTTTTGTGGGAACGTTTTCTGTGGGAATTTTGGGTTACAGGAGGGGCTGCAGATCCTCAGTACTGGGATTTCCCCTGGATTCCTGGGATTCCCTGACAGGCACAGGGCGTTTTGGGTTATAGGAGCTGCAGATCCTCAGTGCTGGGATTTCCTCTGCCATTCCTGGGAATCCCTGACCGGCACAGGGAATTTTAAGGTCCAGGCACAAAGTTAATCCAGCACAGACTCTCCTAAACCCACCTTAAAATGTTTTTGGTGGGTTTTTTTGTTTGTTTGTTTGCTTGCTTTTGGTTTTGTGGATTTTTGGTTCAGTTTGGTTTGGGTTTGGGTTTTTTGGGTTGTGTTGTGGGTTTTGGGTTGGTTTTTTTGTTGGTTTATGGGTTTTTGTTTTTGTTTTGTTTGGTTGGTTGGTTGGTTTTGGTTTTGGTTTTGGTTTTTTGTGTGAGTGTGTGGTTGTCTTGTTTTGTTTTTTAAATTTAGGGATGAGAACCACAGAACCTTAAAGTGCTTTGGTTTGGAAGGCTTAAAGCCCTTCCCATTCCACCCCTGCCGCGGGCTGGGACATTCCCTCTATCCCAGGTTGCTCCAAGCCCCCTCCATCCTGCCCTGGGACACTTCAGCATTTTCTGGTTGGGTTTTTCCCAGCCAGGGGTGTGATGGACATTCCCGAGCTCCTGGGAAGGTGAAAGTCGTTCCCGGCAGTTCCCTTTCCTGGCCAGGACGCTCCGGGGACATTCCGGGGGTGGTTTTGGCCGCTCCGGGAGCAGTTGTGGGGCAGCTGCTGAGTGGGGTCTGTGCCTGCGCCAAACCGCGCCGAGGGAGGATTGAAACCGCCTCAGACCCTTCCCTAAGGGGCAATTCCCAATCGCCCTGTTCACGGCGGTTTTCCCCGGCCCCAAAATAATCTGCGTGGAAAAGGCTGTGGAGCCCGGGCAGCGAGCGCCACAAAGGCCAGGGCCGCTCATCCCGGGATCCTCGCACCTCCGCAGCTCCGTTTGATGATCCCGATCGTCGGCATCTGCGGCGCTGCCTCCCGCTCCCCAAGAGGAGGCTTCAGCTCGGATCAGGGCTGCTGCCTGCTCCCTCCTGCCAGAGCTGCCAGAGCAAAACCCCGCTGCACCGAGCCGCAGCATCCCAAAGCCGAGGGAAAGGAGCCAGAGCCTCGGGAACGGCTCCGGGCGCGGCCTGGGAAGCTCCTTCCTGCAACCCCAGGGACAGGGGAGAGCTCCTGGAGAAGAGGAGGCCCAGGGGAACCTTGGGGCTGTGCACAATTCCCTGACAGGAGGGGACAGCCGGGGGGATTTGGGATCTGCTCCAGGGAACAGGGACAGGAGGAGAGGGAACGGCCTCAGGCTGGGCCAGGGGAGCTCAGGGTGGGCAGCAGCAGGAATTTCCCCATGGAAAGGGAGCTCAGGGCTTGGAAGTGCCCAGGGAGGTTTGCAGTGCCCATCCCTGGAGGTGTCCCAGGAATTCCTGGAGCTGGCACTTGGGGACAAGGTGGGATCGGGCACAGCTTGGATTCCATGACCTCAGAGCTCTTTTCCATCCTCATTTTGGGATCCTGAGCTCCAGAATCCCAAAGGCTTTTCCCAGAAGGGAACGTCCATCCCAGCCAGCCCCAGCACAGAGGGGTCCCTGCCCCAGCCCCTCCTGGCAGGGAACATTCCGTGCTCCCCACAGCTCCAAACCCCTCAGGCAGCGATGGAAAAGGAGCCTGAACGGCCCTAAAATCCCATTTTTGTACATTGGGGGAGAATTCTTCCTGGGAAGGGAACCCAGGGATTGGAAGTGCCCAGGGAGGTTTGCAGTGCCCATCCCTGGAGGTGTCCCAGGAATTCCTGGAGGTGGCACTTGGGGACAAGGTGGGATCATCAGGCACAGCTCGGATTTGATGACCTTGGAATATTTTTCCAGACTCAGTGATGCTGGGATTCTGTTCCTGAGCCAGGCCCAATCCTCCTGGTGTAAAATCCCCGATATTTCCAGCCCCGTTCTCCTGCAGCTGCGCCGCAATCCCGGGAATTCACCCCCTGTGCCGAAGAGCTGCTCCTGCCACCCCCGCCCCCTGTGCCGGAGCTTCTCCTGCATTTTTCATCATTCCAGCCCCGGAACCAGCCGGGAAATCCTTAATGAGACATTTCCCCAGCCTCTGTTTTTACATTTTGCCGATGGCATAATGAGGCCGAGCTGGAAGGGAACATCCCCAACATCTCCCATCGCTTCCCACTCCCAGCCTTGCCTCTGGAAGTTGGGAATTTATCCTGCCCATCAGCAATCCCCGTGGCTAAGGCAGCTCTCTGCCATGCTGTTTTATTGATATTTTTTTTTTTGGTTGGAAAGGGTTCCTGCCCACTCCTCTTCGGGAGCGCCGGGGGATGATTGCAGCCTGACAATTCCAGCAGCGATCCCTCCTTCGCTCCCAGCCCGTCCCGCGGACGCTCCCCGCTTCGGAGCTGCTCAAACCTGATCCCAAAAGTATCCCAGATCCTCCCGGGGAGATTTTCCAGCCTGGCTCGGCTTCCCACAGAACCCAACGGCAGGAGTTCAGCTTTCCAGTGACGTCCTAATTAAAGAGGAGCGGGATTTAGGGGGAGATGCAGCTTCTTGGGATAATTTGGGCAGCTGAGAGGCAGCGGGAGCGTTGGGCTGCTGTAAATCCTGGGAGCTGATGGGAACGGTCGGGAATTTCTCTTTCCTTTCACTACTTTCCATGGTATTTTTATGGATCGTGCCAGGTGCTGGGCCAAAGCCCTGAGGAAGGCCGGAGGATTTCCATGGATTTCCTTTCCTGGACAGCCCCAGCTGCACTGGCGTTTCCCTCCCAGGTGAAAAATGGCACAGGGAGCGGCGAAATTGTTTTGCCGCTGTTTGGAAGATAAAATAAAATATAAAATAAAATATAAATAAAATAAAATAAAAACAAAACAAAAATTAAAATAAAAAATTAAAAATATTTAAAATATAAAGCAGAATATAAAATAAAATTTTAAAAATTCAAAATAATAAAATAAATAAAGTAGGAAATATAAAATAAATTGTAAAAATAAAACTAAACTAAACTAAACTAAAATATAGAGCAAAATAGAAAGCAAAATTTAAAAACCCCAAATCAATAAAATAAAATAAATAAAGTAGAAAATAGAAAATAAAATCAGAAATTAAATTTAATTAAAATAAAATAAAATCAGAAATTAAATTTAATTAAAATAAAATAAAATAAAATGTAATAAAATAAAATAAAGTATAAAGCATAATATAAAATAAAATTTTTAAAGACCCCTGAACAATAAAATAAAATAAATAAAGTAGAAAATGTAAAATAAAATGTAAAAACACAACAAAAATAAAATAAAAACATAAAGAAAAATGAAATAAAATAAATAAAATAAATAAAATAAAACAAAAATAAAACAAAAATAAAATAAAATCATATAAAATAAAATCATATAAAATAAAATAATATAAAATAAAATAAAAGTGGCAGAATTTTTTTCAAAATGTGCCCCCAGATCCCCTTTTTTCAGCCTATTTTCCTGTTAGGTTTTTGTTAGGGACAGATGAATTTGCTGTCTGACGTGCGGGGTCGTGGAGAACTCTCCGCGTGCTCTGCAAACCCCAGGGATTTATTTTGAATGTCAAAATCTCTGCTCAGTTATCCGCAGCCCTCCTGAAGTTTCAGCGCCCTTTTAGGGCACCTCAGCCATTATTTAGGATTTTTTTCCCCTGGCAGATCATTCGTTTCCGTGGCTGAGACCCGAAATCTGGATCCCAAAGGTGGCAAAGGGCACCAGAGGCACCACCAGGAGGAAAATCCCTTTTCTCCTTGCAGTGACCGCAGGAGCAAAACCCTCCCTCGGCCCGAACCCCGACACAGAGGGGAGCTGCTGAAAAGGAATGAAAATAAATATCCCGCCTTCAAATCCGCTGGAAGAGCGTCAGGAAGGATTTACCGGAGCCCCTGTGTGTGTTAAAAATGTCCAATTCTCCATGGGAAATTGGGGAGATTTTAACATTTACCCGTTTTTGTTCCTGCACAGCCACACTCCCACTAAACCTATCCTTTCTTTGGAAATTCTTAGGAGAAAACAACTTTGTTTTGGAAGGGGAGAGAGGTTTGGTTAGCGGAATTAAACTCCTCTAACGTCCCGTTCCCTTCCCACTCTCCTGCTGTTTGGGAATGTTCTCCAGCCTCCTCTCCCCATCCCCTGGGAACCCCTCCGTGTCTCCCTTTCTTTTCCCAAACATCTGCTGCAAATATCAGATTTTTCAGTCCTCGCTTTTCCCGGTGGGAATCCTTCCTAAGCCCGGAGCAGCCTCGATGCCCCTTTCCCGGTGTAATCCCATCCATCCATGAAGTTCATCCCTTTAATCCCATCCCCGCATCCAGGGGAGGAGCGGGAGGGGTTCGGGAGGAGCTGCTGATCCCGGGCACCGGGGTTATCCCAGGAACGGGATGTTCTGGGAAACTCGGGTCAGGAATGAGGGAAAATCTCATTCCCAGCCAAAGGGAAGCACGGGGTGGTGGAGGAACCCACTGCTTAAAGCTGCTGGGAGGCACCGAGCACCTGCCAGGGCAGGAGGAAAAGGAAATATAAAAATAAAATAAAATAAAATAAAATAAAATAAAATAAAATAAAATAAAATAAAATAAAATAAAATATAAAATATTATAATAATAAATAAAAATTTAAAAAAATAAATAATAAAAATATAAAATAGAAAATAGAAAATAAAAAGATAAAATAAAAGATAAAATAAATTAAATTAAAATAAAATAAATTAAATTAAAATAAAATAAAATATAAAGCAAAATATAAAAATTAAAGCAAAACATAAAGTGTAAAAATCAAAACTATAATATAAAACAGGAAAGAGAAAATAAAGTAGAAAAATAAATCAAAAAGAAAAGAAAAGAAAAGAAAAGAAAAGAAAAGAAAAGAAAAGAAAAGAAAAATTTAAGTATAAAATATAATAAAATTTTTAAAATCAAACCCAGAAAATAGAAAATAGAAAATAGAAAATAGAAAATAGAAAATAGAAAATAGAAAATAGAAAATAGAAAATAGAAAACAAAACAAAACCAAACCACACAAAACCCCCCCAGAGCACAAAGCAAATAAAACCACCAAACAATAAAAATCCCCCCCATAAAACTAAACAAAAAACCAAAAAACCCAAACAAACCAAGAAATTCCCCCCCATAAAATCCCCCCAATCCAATGGGGAAATTTAAACTTCCCAGAGAGGACAGGCAGAGCAGAATCCCAGGAAAACTGAGTGGCTGGGATTGAAGGCACCTCTGGAGATCTTCTCACCCCGAGCTGGATCGCTCGGGGCGCAGGGTATCTCCGGAGAAGGAGACTCCAAAGCAGCTGGAAAACCTTCTCCAGTTCCATCCCCAGGCCTCCAGGGCGTTCCCATCCTCAGCCTTCACGGGACAATTCCACGGGCTGGATCTGTCAGGAAGTGACCCTGGAGAGCCATGGGATGGTTTGGGGTGGAAGGGACCTTTAGGGATCACGGGACAATTCCACAGGCCGGATCTGTCAGGAAGTGACCCTGGAGAGCCATGGGATGGTTTGGGGTGGAAGGGACCTTTAGGGATCACGGGACAATTCCACGGGCCGGATCTGTCAGGAAGTGACCCTGGAGAGCCATGGGATGGTTTGGGGTGGAAGGGACCTTTAGGGATCACGGGACAATTCCACAGGCCGGATCTGTCAGGAAGCGACCCTGGAGATCTGTGGGATGGTTTGGGATGGAAGGGACGTTTAGGGATCACGGGACAATTCCACGGGCCGGATCTGTCAGGAAGTGACCCTGGAGATCCGTGGGATGGTTTGGGATGGAAGGGACGTTTAGGGATCACGGGACAATTCCACAGGCCGGATCTGTCAGGAAGTGACCCTGGAGATCCGTGGGATGGTTTGGGATGGAAGGGACGTTTAGGGATCACGGGACAATTCCACGGGCTGGATCTGTCAGGAAGTGACCCTGGAGAGCCATGGGATGGTTTGGGATGGAAGGGACGTTTAGGGATCACGGGACAATTCCACAGGCCGGATCTGTCAGGAAGTGACCCTGGAGATCCGTGGGATGGTTTGGGATGGAAGGGACCTTTAGGGATGACAGCACCTGAGCTGGGCCAAGCTCTGCTGCTCCGGGGGTGCCGGGAGAGTTCAAACCCTCTGCATGGACGAGGCGGCCTTGGGAATGTCGCGGGTCACCTCTGGAGAAGGCCAGGCTCTGTCATCCTCCGGTGTCACCTGCGGAGTGGCAGAACCCGCTGAACACGGACACTGCTTCGACAGCCCCCGCAAACGGGACTTCCTGCTCTTCTCGTCATCCGTTTAACACGGAGTGTGGCTGTAATCCCATCCCATGGATCCCATGGATCCCATCCTATCCCATGGATCCCATCCCATGGAACCCATCCCGTCCCATGGATCCTACCCCATGGATCCCATCCCATTGATCCCATGGATCCCATCCCATCCCATGAATCTCGTCCCATCCCATTGATCCCATCCCATTGATCCCATCCCATTGATCCCATGGATCCCATCCCATCCCATCCCATCCCATCCCATCCCATCCCATCCCATCCCATCCCATCCCATCCCATCCCATTCCATCTCATGGATCCCATCCCATCCCATCCCATTGATCCCATCCCACTGATCCCATTGATCCCATTCCATCCCACCAATCCCATGGATCCCATCCCACCCCATCCCAACCCATGGATCCCATCCCATGGATCCCATCCCATGGATCCCATCCCATGGATCCCATCCCATGGATCCCATTGATCCCATTGATCCCATTGATCCCATTGATCCCATTGATCCCATTGATCCCATTGATCCTTTGATCCATTCCCATCCCTCCTTGGCAGACAGGGAAGAGCTTTGGGACCCGGTTTGGGATAAATCCCCTCCAATGAATTCCCACTCCCAATCCCAACACACCCAGAGATCCCAACAGCCCTGGGCCGTGCTGATAAAAACGGAAGTTCCTCTGCTGGATCCGGGATTTGGGAGCAGCGCTCCTGTTTATTTGGATGTTACATCCCAACGATTCCAGTGGCACCGTGACACTGGCCCCAGGATTTTCCACTCCTGCCCCAGCCCCTCATCTCCCATTGTCAACAAACTCCCAGCTCGGCTCTGCCGCTGGAATTGCCACCGGAATCCGCAGCCGTGTTTGTCCTGATCCAATATTTGTCTCATTCCCGCTCCTTCCCGGCAGTGTTTGCCTTATTCCCGAGCGGTTCCGCTGCTGTGTTTGTCAGGCGCCTCCCCGCTCCCGGCCTGACCCGGCTCCTTCTCCTGGAAATGCCGCAGGACCCGGAATGTGCGGGATGGAAAAGCGTCGGGACAGGGAACTCCGAGCGGCCCAGCTCCAGCCCTGCCTCCTGCCGTCCCCTCCTCCAGCAGATCCCGCACACAGGGACGATTCCCCCACAAATCCAAGGGGGAAAGGGCTGAAGGACTTTGGGAATTGTTGTCCAGCAATCAGTGCCGTTCCCAACCCCGGCGGTGGAGCACGACTGGCTCAGCCGGCCCCGAGCTGTCTTCTCCATCCTGATCCTGAGCAATTCCACTGGGAAAAGGACAAACAGCGACCAAAACACGGGATCAGGGCGGGTGGGGCCTCTGGGGATCACCGGGCAGGGAAAGGGAAGGGAGGAAAAGGGGAAAAGAGCAGGGAAAAAGAGAAAGAGAGAGGAGGATGCCAGAAAGGAAAGAAGGGAGGAAAGAAGGGGGAAAAGAAGGGGAGAAGAAGGGGGAAAGGAGGGAAAAAGGAGGGGAAAAGGAGGGGAAAAATGGGGAAAAGATGGGGAAAGGAGAGGGAAAGGGGGAGGAAAGGAGGGGAAAAAAGAGGGGGAAAGAAAGAGAAATGAGGGGGAAAGGAGGGGAAAAGGAGGGGAAAAGGAGGGGAAAAAATGGGGAAAAGATGGGAAAAGGAGAGGGAAAAGGGAAAAGGAAGGGAAAGGAGGGGAAAAAAGAGGTGAAAAGAAGGATAAATGAGGGGGAAAGGAGGGGAAAAGAAGAGGAAAAGAAGGGGGGAAGAAGGAGGGAAAGAAGGGGGAAAAGAAGGTAGGAAAAATCAGGATTTCCCCCTTTGGATGTAATTTAGCACCTTTTCCTCTCCCTTTCCCTTCCTCTCATCTCTCCTGCTGCAAATCACGGCTCGCCTTCCATGCTGAGGGCCAGGCTGGACCAGGCAGGGAGAATTCACGGACAGAAGTGACAAAACGCTTCTCCCCGGATGTCTAAAACACTCCGCAATGTTCCCAAGCTGGAAGTTCTTCCCGGAGTTTTGTTTTAAATAAATAAAATAAATAAACAAAAGGCCGTAGAGGATCAGCGGTGACCTCAAACCAAGGAGGTTGTGCCCGTCCCTCCCTCTCCTGCTCCCGAGGAGCAGCACGGAGCCCAGGACATCAGGAATCCACAGGCACCAGCACTTCCAGAAGCCTTCTTGGACAAGGTTTCTGTTTAATTGGCTTAAAAAGCCGCTCCTCTCCCACACAGGCTCCTGCGGAGCCATCTGTGCCGGGAATTGGCAATCTGGAGGAAGGGGCTGTGAAGGAATTCGCCCTGCTCGGCACTGCTGGATCACGGGGGGAGAAGAATTCCAGAGGCTGAGCCCAGCCGGGGCAGCCGGGGGAAAAGCGAGGGTTGTGAGGAGCACTGGGAATTCCGGGTGTACTGGGAAAGGCCTGGGGCACAGGAAAGGACAGAGAGGAATCCATGGGGATGGAGGAGTTGGGGCCTTTTGGAGTAACTGTGGCCAGGAGGCGAAAATTTGTGCTCCACAGCTCCTTGTTTTCTTTGGAGAGAAGGAACTTGGGAAGGACCGATGGAATTATGGATGAAATGGGGAGAGGAGCACAGAGAGTTTACAGGGCTGCTGTAGGGCCCTGCCTCACAACCGCTGCATTCCCATGAAATGCTTCCCTTTCCAAACATTCCCAGGTCCAAAGCTCTGCCAGGCAGCCGCAGCCTGTGGAGATGGAGCTCCTGCTGCGGCACATCCGGACAGCTCCCAGGACAGCAGGGAGAAAACAGGCTGGGAAAAAACCCTCGGAGGGGATTCCAGGGGATTTGCCAAGCCTGGGAGCAGAGCACCAGGAGCTGCCAGCAGGAGCACGGGGGCCTCCCCTGGAGAAGGAAAGGATCCAGGGAGAGCTCCGAGCCCCTGGCAGGGCCTGGAGGGGCTCCAGGAGAGCTGGAGAGGGGCTGGGGACAAGGAATGGAGGGACAGGACACAGGGAATGGCTCCCACTGCCAGAGGGCAGGGATGGGTGGGAGACTGGGAATTGGGAATTCCTGGCTGGGATGGAATTCCCAGAGCAGCTGTGGCTGCCCCTGGATCCCTGGCAGTGCCCAAGGTCAGGCTGGAGCAGCCTGGGGCAGTGGGAGGTGTCCCTGCCATGGCAGGGGTGGCTCTGGATGGGATTTAAGGTCCCACCCAGCCAGAGTCCAGCAGCATTCCATGATTTCCCAGGCTGTCAGATGCGCTTCTCACACTTTCCAGTGCCGAACATCCCCTCAGAGCCTCAGGGAGCCGTGGCTGAGGTTCCCTGGCTGTGCAGATCCCGGGGTGCCACAGGGCCCATCCATCCCCTTTTCCCAATCCATGTCCCAGTTGTCCCACCCTGTGCCCCATCCTGGCCCAAGACAGGGCCATCAAGGGGTTCCTGCTCTCCAACCCCATCCCTCCGGACACTGACGGGATAATTAAGGGATAACTCCTCGGTGTTCCCTCCTCCAGCCACCCCGAGCAGGTCTGGAGCTGCTCCTGGCAGGATTCCGGGCAGAGCCTGAGTCTCTGCTCCTGGGGCTTCCCTTTCCCCTTCCTGGGAGCAAGGGGCTCCGGGAGAGCAATCCCAGCATCTGCAGCATTTCTCATCCTCAGGAAAAGGCTTTTCCGTGGTAGCAGCAATTCCCAAGGGTATTCATCCTTCCAGCCATATTAACGACTCCAAAGGGAGAACCAGCCCCGGAATTAAACCTTTTGGGGCAGGTGATCGCCTCCTCCACCCGAAATCCTGCCGGGAAATCGGGCTGGGGCAGCCCCGGGCACACAGGGCGCTCCAGGGCCACTGAACACACGCAGGAGCTGCCTCATTTCCCCGGGATCTTCCCAAATCCGCCAACTGCGCCGTGATTTGGGATCGGGGGCTGCGCTGCCCTGGCTCCCTAACGAGGGTTTAAGCGGGGTTTAACCTCACAAAGGTGATTTGTTCCTAAAGGTTTTGGAAATGAGTGGATTCGGCCCCTCAGCATTCCTGCTTCTCCCACCTCCCCTTGCTTTTCCAGGGGGATCCCATGGCAATGCGATCCCTTGTGGGGTGAAGGGAATGGGATTTTGAGCCAGGGAACTCGAAGTCTCCTCAGCCTCAATGACCTGGTTCAGCTTGGTTTGGGAAGAGTGAAAGGGAAAATAAGAGATTGGAGGTGGGAAATAAATGGGAGATGAGAGGATTTGGAAAAATGCATCAGCAGAAGTAACCAGGGAAGAGTGGGAGAAGCGCAGGGAGTGGGGCCAGGGGCCACGGGGGTGCTGAGGGGGAATCGGCCCCACAGAGGGGCTGAACACAGAATCCCAGGATCCCTGAGCCTGGAAAAGTCCTCCCAGCCCAGGGGGTCCCGGCTGTGCCCAATGATCCCACCTTGTCCCCAGCCAGAGCTCCGAGTGCCACCTCCAGGAATTCCTGGGACACCTCCAGGGATGGGCACTCCAAACCTCCCTGGGCACTTCCAATCCCTGAGCTCCCTTTCCATGGGGAAATTCCTGCTGCTGCCCACCCTGAGCTCCCCTGGCCCAGCCTGAGGCCGTTCCCTCTCCTCCTGTCCCTGTTCCCTGGAGCAGATCCCAAATCCCCCCGGCTGTCCCCTCCTGTCAGGGAATTGCAGAGAGGGAAAAGATCCCTCTGCATCCTCCTTTTCTCCAGGCTGAGCCCCTTCCCAGCTCCCTCAGGAATTCCCAGCTCCCTCAGCCACTCCCCCCTATTCTTTAATCCCCAGGGACCATTCCAGGCTTTCCTGAGTGTCCCGGATCAGCACCTCACGCTGACCAAGCCCCTTGAACACAAACCTGGAGCCACAGGGAGCAAATCCCGAATTCCCCCGTGTCCCCTGGGGCTGCTCCTACACCAGGGCAGGTCCCCCCGGCCCCAGCCGAGCTGTATTTTCCTCACGTGCCACATTTTTTACAAAACCCCGAGGAGGAGATAAATAAAGGCCCGTTATTGGCAGGATCAGCCCGCGGATGAGCGCAGGTTGGAAGTGCCCGAGTTCCGAGGAGATAACAATTACCAGCAAGTCATTACTTACAAACAGGATAATTTTTCAAGCAAGCCTGAATGAATCTGCACATTCCCAGCCGGCAAATAGCTTTGAAAACCCTCTGAGCTGGAAAAAAAAACCAAAACAAAACCCATTGTGAACCCCGAGCATCTGCTTTGCTCCGAGTGCGTCTTAAAAAATATTTGTTTAGGCCGGCAATCTGAGGAGGGAAGCGTGGCTCTGAGTGTGGCTGAGGTGTTTAGCCCGTGGCTAAACAGGATTTTCCTGTTCACAGTTACGATTCCGTGTTTGGCCGTAATAAAAAGCCCCGACGAAAAATATAGATGTTCCCGGCGTGAGCACTGTCACATCGCTGGTTTATAAATAAACATGGATTGCGCTCAAAAACAAAACAAAACAAAAAAAACAACAAACCTCCTTAAGCGCAGCGGCCTGGCCGTGCAACGCCTGCCACAGCCAGCCCTGCGCTCCCCAGGGATGCTGCGGCTGCTCCGGGGGATTCCAGGGATCCCTGCCCGCAGCAGGGGCTTGGAAATGAGGGATCTTTGCGGTCCCTTCAACCCCAAACCCTCCCGGGGTTCTGCTGCGGAGGGGGAACGGCTTTTCTCCCCAAAGCTCAGGAAGAAGTTCTGGAAATTAAACTTGGGATGTTGGGAGGGTTTGGGAAGGACGGAACTCCGGGGATGGTGGAGCTGTCCCAGGCTCCGCAGCCTTTGATGTGAGCCCATAGGAATAAAAACTGGGACCTATGGAAAACAGGGGAGTGACGTTTTATATGGCCAGAGAGTGGTGAAACGGGCTTAAACTGGAAGAGGGCAGGGATGGGTGGGATATTGGGAAGGAATTCCCAATGGCTGAGAGGGTGGGAGGGGCTGGGCTGCAATTCGCAGAGAGACCAGGGCTGCCCCTGGATCCCTGGAAGTGCCCAAGGCCAGGCTGGAGCAGCCTGGGACAGTGGGAGGTCTCCCTGCACACGGCAGGGGTGGGATGGGATCCATGGGCTGGGATGGGATCCATGGGCTGGGATGGGATCCATGGGATGGGATCCATGGGATGGGATCCATGGGATGGGATGGGATGGGATGGGATCAGCGGGATCAGTGGGATGGGATGAGATCCATGGGATGGGATGGGATCAATGGGATGGGATCCATGGGATGGGATCCATGGGATGGGATGGGATGGGATGGAATGGGATGGGATCCATGGGATGGGATGGGATGGGATGGGATCCATGGGATGGAATGGGATGGGATGGGATGGGATGGGATGGGATGGGATGGGATGGGATGGGATGGGATGGGATGGGATGGAATGGGATGGGATCCATGGGATGGGATGGGATGGGATGGGATCCATGGGATGGGATGGGATGGAATGGGATCCATGGGATGGGATGGGATGGGATGGGATGGGATGGGATGGGATCAGCGGGATCAGTGGGATGGGATGGGATGGGATGGGATGGGATGGGATGGGATCAGCGGGATCAGTGGGATGGGATGAGATCCATGGGATGGGATGGGATCAATGGGATGGGATCCACGGGATGGGATTTACATCCCTCCCACCCCAAACCATCCCGCAGTCCCTGTGCCAGGGGTTTTGTTGCTTTGTCTCCACAGCCCAGCATCCCCACGGCTCCCGGATGAGAGATCCCAGCTTCTCCTTGCACTCCTTCCTTCCTCCCGTCTCCCACAGGGGCCTTTGCCCAGCTCTCTCTTCCTGGCGGGGCTAATTCCCAGATTTCCCACTTCCAAGCCCAAATCCCGCCTTCCCACCCCTTTCCCCTCCTCCTCCAGGGGGGCTGCCCTTTTCCTGTCACTCCTTTTGCTGGGAAGTGTCATTTGTTTACCTTTTTTCCCCCCCCAGTGCTGTGAAATGATGGCTCCAGCGCCGAGGTGCTGGTAAATGACAACCTAATGGCCAGGCCGAGCACGCTCTCACAGTAAAAGGAAGAAATCACTAATCAAAGTCTCTCAAATTATATGGAATACTGACAGCTTTTTACGCTGTTTTAATTAAGTACACCGTAATTTAAACCGCTGAACCATAACAACCCGACGTTTAGCGTTATATCCCTGGGAGAACTTTAAAAATACGCATAATTCCGCCTGCGAGGTAATTGAGGGATATTTTTGGGGTGGTGGGGGTAATTAAAGGTTGTACAGGAGGGCAATAGGGATTTTACTCGGGTGCCGATGGTGTCGGCAACTGTGCTGAAACCTCCTCGGGAGAGGGATTCCTGTGCCCAGCCGAGGCTCCTCCTGGTGTTCCTGGGGGCTCGGGAAGGGCTCCTGGATCCCGGGGAGGTGCCGAGGGACGCTTTTCCTGCCATGGTCACCTCTCCCTGGCCCCGAGGGCAGGGTGAGGAGGGGAGGAATGGATTTCTCTCAGGGATGGCTCTGTCCTGGCCCAGGGCAGGGAGGGACGGACGGCGGGCTCGGGGTGATGATGATGATGGAGCGGGAGGGGAGGAAGGCAGCCCTCCATTATCGCAGAGCAGGAAGGGTCTCCCAATCCCTGGAGGGGTTCCAGCCCCACACGGAGATCCAGCTTTGGATGCAGAGGAGCCAGCCCGGCCCTAGGGAGGAGGGGACAGCGGGGTCGGGGCGCTGAGGATGGCTGAGGGCAGGAAACCAACCCCGGCCATCCCAAAGCACTGCGGGGGTGGGGGGAAGCCTGGGAGATTCCAGACCCACAAGGGGATCTCGCTTTGGGAGCAGAGGAGCCCTGCTCACTCAAAGCCCATCCCGCGGAGCTCCTGCTTCCTTGGAAGGGCAGCATTTTCCGCAGGCCGGGGCAGGAGAGGCGCTGGCAGCCCCCAAAGCCGGCGCTGCGGAGCTGCAGCTGCCACGGGATGTACGGCGAGATGCGATGTGAAAAGTGGAAGATAATGTGCTCGCACACTAATGGGCACTGAACTAGACACGGGCTCATTTTTCACATCATGTCATCTCTAAGGTTTGAATAAAAAGTAATGGCGAGAATGAGCCTGGATCTATCTCAGACATTATCATTTGCCTCCTCGGTTTTATTTGTGTTGACTTGTACAGTCTCAGGAGCTGACAGTGCGCGGGCCCCCGGATCAGTGTGAGTGATAATACACAGCACATTACACTGCTGGTGACAGCTCCTGTTCCCCGCGCTGGCATCTGAGCGCCGCGCATCTCCCTCCGTCAGCTCGGATGCTGCCAGCTGACAGCAGACAGGAGCTCACCGAGGGGACATCACAAACCCTGTCTGTTATCATTTCACCACATAAACTGCAGTTTCCAGGGTATCTTGTTCGGGAAATTAGTGTCAGTCAAACTTTGGGGGATTTTTTTTATTATTTTTTTTTTATTTTTTTCCCCCCCCTCTCTCTCTCTCTCTCTCTCTCTTTTCTTTCCCGCTCCTTTTTTATTTTATTACTATTTCTCCTTTCGGAAGATAAATAGCCCCGGCAGAGGGGCTCTGTTCGCGCTGCTGCACAATCAAAGCCTAATTTGGGGTTGTTGGCGGGGAGGGGGGAATCGCTGTTTTAAAAACAATAATAATCCTCTCCTTGTGGCGAGGATAAAGGCGAGGATTCATCCTCCATCCGAGCGGGATGAAACAGCCCCGTGGCTCGCAGCACTCCTGAACAACGCAATAATTTCTTTACGTTGGATCGGTAATTTTTCCTCTCGAAGCCTCTTCGATCTCCTCACCAGCCAGCAGCCCGGATGCGGAAAGTTGCCGAAGCCGTGTGAATTCCCATAACCTGAGACGTCTCAGCTGAACCCTGCGCGCTCGGCCCCGCTGGCACAATGCTTAATTAAGTGTAATATCCTTATTTAAGGCAGGCGGGCTCTGTGAGCCTGGTAAGTGTTCCAGAAATTATTTTCAGAGATTTCTCAGCTACGGGAATGTGCAGGAGAAGGGGAAAAAAAAAAAAAAAAAAAAATTACCGAGATAATCTACAGTCTCCAGAGGATCCCTACCTTCCAGAGATATGCAAAAAGCCCCAATTCTTTTGTTTAACCTGGGAGATAATTCGAAACCTGCAGCTAATGAATCCCAGGAGGTGAGAGGGGCTTTGGATTAAGCTCCAATTTGCTAATCCTGCTGCTGGAGGTGGGGGAGGATCCTGGCAGCCCGTCCGTCCCCCCTGGGCTGCGGCACATGTGGAGCTGCTGCTGCTGCTGCTGGGGGGGGCCTGCCCCGGCCCCGGGGGTGGCACAGCAGCGGGGCAGGTCCCAGTGCAGCCCAGTGCATCCCAGTGCATCCCAGTGCAGCCCAGTACATCCCAGTGCAGCCCAGTGCATCCCAGCACAGCCCAGAGCAGCCCAGCGCAGCCCAGTGCATCCCAGTGCATCCCAGTGCAGCCCAGTATGGCCCAGTGCAGCCCAGTATGGCCCAGTGCATCCCAGTGCATCCCAGTGCAGCCCAGTGCCACCCAGTGCAGCCCAGTGCATCCCAGTGCCACCCAGTGCATCCCAGTGCAGCCCAGTGCATCCCAGCACAGCCCAGTGCCGCACAGTGCATCCCAGTGCAGCCCAGTGCATCCCAGTGCATCCCAGTGCAGCCCAGTGCATCCCAGTGCAGCCCAGTGCAGCCCAGTATGGCCCAGTGCATCCCAGTGCATCCCAGTGCAGCCCAGTGCAGCCCAGTGCAGCCCAGTGCAGCCCAGCACCATCCCAGTTCTTCCCAGTGCAGCCCAGTGCCAGCCCAGTATGGCCCAGTGCATCCTGGTGCCAGCCCAGTGCAGCCCAGTGCCATCCCAGTTCATCCCAGCCCCACCCAGTCCCACCCAGTCCCATCCCAATCCCATCCCAGTCCATCCCAGTCCATCCCAGTCCCACCCAGTGCCATCCCAGTCCCATCCCAGTCCATCCCAGTCCATCCCAGTCCCATCCCAGTCCCATCCCAGTCCATCCCAGTCCCATCCCAGTCCCATCCCAGTCCCATCCCAGTCCCATCCCAGTCCCATCCCAGTCCCTCCCAGTCCCATCCCAGTCCCATCCCAGTCCATCCCAGTCCCATCCCAGTCCCATCCCAGTCCCATCCCAGTCCATCCCAGTCCCATCCCAGTCCATCCCAGTCCCATCCCAGTCCATCCCAGTCCCATCCCAGTCCATCCCAGTCCCATCCCAGTCCCATCCCAGTCCCATCCCAGTCCATCCCAGTCCCATCCCAGTCCCATCCCAGTCCCATCCCAGTCCCATCCCAGTCCCATCCCAGTCCCATCCCAGTCCATCCCAGTCCCATCCCAGTCCATCCCAGTCCATCCCAGTCCCATCCCAGTCCATCCCAGTCCCATCCCAGTCCCATCCCAGTCCATCCCAGTCCCATCCCAGTCCCATCCCAGTCCATCCCAGTCCATCCCAGTCCCTCCCAGTCCCATCCCAGTCCATCCCAGTCCCATCCCAGTCCCATCCCAGTCCATCCCAGTCCATCCCAGTCCCATCCCAGTCCCATCCCAGTCCCATCCCAGTCCCATCCCAGTCCATCCCAGTCCCATCCCAGTCCCATCCCAGTCCATCCCAGTCCCATCCCAGTCCATCCCAGTCCATCCCAGTCCATCCCAGTCCTATCCCCATGGAGTGGGGTGCTCCCCTCCGGCTGCCACCACCCAGTGCCGCAGTTCCCAAAGCCGCTGCTGCTCCCCAGGCCCCGGGAGCCGCTCCCCTCACGCTTCCCAAACCTTTCCGAGTCACAGCCGTTCCCGAGCACCCGGACCCAGATCTGCCAGTCCTGGCAGCTGTTTCCCCTGGAATTTCTGCTCCTGCTGGAATGGACAGGAGGGTTTAACCCCGAGGGTCCTGTTCAGACCCTTTGCCTGCTTGGAATTCCCTCTGCTCCCCTCGTCAGGAGATGCCACAAGCCAGGAAAAGTGGGAATATTCACCCAAGATTGACTCCTGGCTCTGCTGTAGTGGGATTTCTCCTTCAAAGCTGCTCCTGGGCAGCTCCCTCACCGCACGCTCCTGTTCCTGCTCCGTGTGTTTTATAAGGAATGGGAGTTAAATCCGTAACGGAAGTGGATCCCAGTGAGGACAGGTGGAGGAATGGGAGCAGCAGGAAGCAGGGAGAGTGGGAATGCTCCTCACGCAGTGCAAGAACCGAACCAGGATGGATCCTGGGCCCCACATCAAAGGTTCTGCTGGAACAGGATCCTGCTGCTTCGGGGGGCTTTCTGATAAATCTCAGAATCTTCGTGTTCTCAGTTCTTTGGGAAAACAATCAACCGTACAAATATTGGGGTGAGCTGAGTGCACACTCCAGGAGCCAAAAGAAACATGGAGAGAGGTTATTTACAAGGGATGGGCGGACAGGACACTGGGAATGGCTTTGCACTGCCAGAGGGCAGGGATGGATGGGATTTTGGGCAGGAATTGTTCCCTGGGAAGGTGGGGAAGGCCCTGGCACAGGGTGCCCAGAGCAGCTGGGGCTGCCCCTGGATCCCTGGCAGTGCCCAAGGCCAGGCTTGGAGCAGGCTGGAAGAGTGGGAGGTGTCCCTGCCATGGGATGGGATGGGATGGGATGGGATGGGGTGGGATGGGATGGGGTGGGATGGGATGGGATGGGGTCAATGGGATGGGATGGGATGGGATGGGATGGGATGGGATGGGATGGGATGGGATGGGATGGGATCCATGGGATGGGATGGGATCCATGGGATGGCATGGGATCCATGGGATGGGATGGGATGGGATGGGATGGGATGGGATGGGATGGGATGGGATGGGATCCATGGGATGGGATGGGATCCATGGGATCCATGGGATCCATGGGATGAGATGGGATGGGATCCATGGGATGGGATGGGATGGGATGGGATGGGATGGGATGGGATGGGATGGGATGGGATGGGATGGGATGGGATGGGATCCATGGGATCCATGGGATGGGATGGGATGGGATGGGATGGGATGGGATGGGATGGGATGGGATGGGATGGGATGGGATCCATGGGATCCATGGGATCCGTGGGATCCATGGGATGGGATGGGATGGGATGGGATGGGATGGGATGGGATGGGATGGGATGGGATGGGATCCATGGGATGGGATGGGATCCATGGGATGGGATGAGATGGGATGGGATGGGATGGGATGGGATGGGATGGGATGGGATGGGATGGGATGGGATGGGATGGGATGGGAAGGGATGGGATGGGATTGATGGGATGGGATGGGATGGGATGGGATGGGATGGGATGGGATCAGTGGGATGGGATGGGAGGGGATCAGTGGGATGGGATCAATAGGATGGGATGGGATGGGATGGGATGGGATGGGATGGGATGGGATCCATGGGATGGGATCAATGGGATGGGATCCATGGGATGGGATTTAAGGTCCCATCCATCCCAGTCCATCCCAGGGTCCCGCGGCTGTGAGTGTTTGGATGAGCTGTCACAGTCTGTGCCATGTCACACCGCGACAGAGAGGACAAGGACGCAAAACCCAAATAATTCAGAACCACTTGCCCTGCCTGGCTCCCCTCACTCAGCTCCTCAGCCCGTCCTGCCTCTGGCTGCTCTTTCCCACCAGGCTCACCCAGACAAAGAGGGAGAAGCCCCGAGCACTCCGGAGTGGGATTCCACGAGTCCCCGTCCCCGGGGGGAAGCTCCGCCGCTATTTAGCTGATTGCAATTCCTCATCACAGCAATTCTCCCCATCATCATTATCAGTACAGCAATCAAACACAAACAGGAGCTGCGGCTAAATGAGACGGGGCTGGGTAATGAAATAATTGCTGTGCTCGGCAGCCCGGGGACACTCCCAGCCCCCAGATCCCGCCCCGCTCCAGGGACACCGAGCTTCCCGTGTTTCACACCACCCTGGACACTGCAGCCGGCACTCCTGCCTTGCCCAAGGCAGCGGGGATCCCAGCTTATCTGGCAGGGAATTTCCCCTGGAGTCTGCAGTTCGGAAAGATGTAACAGCCAAAACCTTCGTTGTTGTGGTTATTATTATTATTATTATTATTATTACTACTACTATATTGTTGTTGTTAGTAATAGTAGTAGAATTTGTATTATTGGTAATATTGGTATTATTATTATTATTATTATTATTATTATTATTATTATTATTATTATTATTACTGTTATCCTCTGCCTCGCCTGAGCAGGGATTTCCCTCCCCCCTGAGGGTGCGGCCCTCCCTGATAATTCTCGCACCCAAATGTCTTGGAAGTGGGATAAACCTGGAAAAGAATTGTTTGTGTTTCTGAAGGGCTTCAGGCAATACAGGATTCAGCATTGCAGGTGAATTTTAATTCAATATATGTATTTATATATTTTAATATATTTGTATATATATATTTATTTAAATATTTTTCTATATATATGATATATAGAAAGATTTTTTTATATTTTTATTTTTATTTTTATTTTTATTTTTATTTTTATTTTTATTTTTATTTATTTCCAGCAGTCCCCATGTCCATTCCCTGTTCTTCTCAAGGAGCTGGAGCTTCCCAGTCTTCTGGGGTGTTCAGCGCCCATAAACTTTTTTAATAAATTAAATATCTTTGACAAAGCGGGATCCCCTGGGATCTCTGGAATCTCCCTCGTGCTGTTTACCCTGGTGTATCCCAACACTTCCATCCCCATCCCTTCCTCAAACACCCCACAGCCCCCTGAGGCTCCTCGGATGAGGGATTGGGGTGGGTTTGAGGCTTTGATCAACAAAGCACTGGAGAAAGCACTTCCCTTCCCAGAGGGATCCTCCCAGGGGATCCGCCTGCTCCTTCCCATCCCTGCGGAGCTGGGACCCTGCTCCCAAACCCCTCCTGCCCCAGCACCGAGCTGGGATTCCGGCTGTGCCAACGCCCGGGACCGGGAAAATCGGGAAACATCGGGGGATTGGCTTTTTGGGGTGCTGGGGGAAACATCGAGTGGTTCCGTGCGTGCGTATCCACAGGGATACCTGGGGATTGATAATTCACAGAGATGAGAGGCAGCTGAGACGTTGATGAGAGATAACTGACAGATCGATGAGGGATAATCGATAGATTGATGGTGGAATGCTGATAGATCATCAGCTGTTTATCAATTGCGCATCAACTGATAAATAGACATAAATCCCCCAATTCAGAGTGAACTCTCAAACCCTCATCCCAGTTTAATAAGGGAGGAAAGACCCCATATTTCCAGAATTCCAGTTTTGCCGCCAGGTCTGGTCCTGTCCCCGCAGCACGGGGCACCTCAACGAGGCGGCTTTGGGAGCAAAGGCACCCTGGAGTTTCTCTGACCCACCCAGGCAAAGGTCAGCGGGAATTCCTGGGAGCTGAGCCGCAGGACTGCGCTGGGACACAGACGGATCGGGAGCGGAGGCACCCGGAGAAGCCCCTGGGCTGTGCTGATCCAGCGGCTGCACCTCTGCACACGGGCAGGGACACGAGGGACGCTCAGGCACGGCCGGGTGCCGCCCTGGGAATGGGGTGATTCAGCAGGGAACACAATCCCAACAGGAATACAGACACGTGTCCACCTCCTGGGGGACAAAGCACGGGAGAACCCTGGACAGGACCGGTGTCACCGTCCCTCCCGCCGTCCTCAATGATGCCTTCAGTCTCAGCTTTCCTGTATTTCATGTTCTGTGCTGCTTAGGTGCGGTTCTGAGCCTCACATTAAGGGCTAGTAAGCTCTACTCACAGGGCAGGGACACAAAACAAATCCTGCTCCTGCTGCACACCAAGGACACCTGGGACAAGTGTTCAGCCCAAAAGCACCAACAGCGGTGGCTGGAGGGAGGAACAAGGAGGATGGGACTGCAGAACCTGGAGCTGGAACTGGACAATGAAACCCCAATGTGCAAATGGAACAAAACTCACAAAAATGTAAGATCTTGTGACCAGTCAGCCATTTTTTGGGTCCGTTTTTGTGACCATTTTGTGACCATTTTATGACCTTTCTGTGACCATTTTGTGACCATTCTGTGCCCATTTTGGTTCCACCTTGGGTGCAGCCCTGCCCAGCCTCTTGTCCTGCCCAACGTGGATCCTTTAAGGCCTTTCAATAAATACTTGTTTTATTCTCCAGCTCTGTCCAGTCTGTTCCAGGTCACCGTCCCAAGGCGTCAGGACTGCGCTGGGACACAAACGGCTCGGGAGCGGAGGCACCCGGAGAGCCCCTGGGCTGTGCTGATCCAGCGGCTGCACCTCTGCACACGGGCAGGGACACGAGGGACGCTCAGGCACGGCCGGGTGCTGCCCTGGGAATGGGGTGATTCAGCAGGGAACACATTCCCAACAGGAATACAGACACGTGTCCACCTCCTGGGGGACAAAGCACGGGAGAACCCTGGACAGGACCGGTGTCACCGTCCCTCCCGCCGTCCTCAATGATGCCTTCAGTCTCAGCTTTCCTGTATTTCATGTTCTGTGCTGCTTAGGTGCGGTTCTGAGCCTCACATTAAGGGCTAGTAAGCTCTACTCACAGAGCAGGGACACAAAACAAATCCTGCTCCTGCTGCACACCAAGGACACCTGGGACAAGTGCTCAGCCCAAAAGCACCAACAGCGGTGGCTGGAGGGAGGAACAAGGAGGATGGGACTGCAGAACCTGGAGCTGGAACTGGACAATGAAACCCCAATGTCAAAATGGACCAAAACTCACAAAAATGTAAGATCTTGTGACCAGTCAGCCATTTTCTGGGTCCATTTTTGTGACCATTTCGTGTCCATTTTTGTGACCATTTTGTGACCATTTTATGACCTTTCTGTGACCATTTTGTGACCACTTTGGTTCCACGTTGGGTGCAGCCCTGCCCAGGCTCTTGTCCTGCCCAACGTGGATCCTTTAAGGCCTTTCAATAAATATTTGTTTTATTCTCCAGCTCTGTCCAGTCTGTTCCAGGTCACCGTCCCAAGGCGTCAGGACTGCGCTGGGACACAGACGGATCGGGAGCGGAGGCACCCGGAGAGCCCCTGGGCTGTGCTGATCCAGCGGCTGCACCTCTGCACACGGGCAGGGACACGAGGGACGCTCAGGCACGGCCGGGTGCCGCCCTGGGAATGGGGTGAGTCAGCAGGGAAAACAATCCCAACAGGAATACAGACACGTGTCCACCTCCTGGGGGACAAAGCACGAGAAAACCGGTGTCACCGTCCCTCCCGCCGTCCCGCTGGGAATTTTCCAGCCCCAGATCCTCTGGGAACACCCAGCCCTGGGAATGGGGCTGGAAATAAAGGCCGGGTTAAAGGCAGAATGTCCCAGCTGGAGGGGCCCTCTCCTCCCTGCCCAGCCCCACGCAAGGTAAACACGGAGCGCTGCCGGCGCCGGGATGTTGACAGCGTTATTTCCAAAGGTATCACGGCTTAATCAAACCTCCGCCCCGAGCGTCGCCGCGCCGAGCTGCGCCGTAAACCCCCAAAATTATATAACACACATGTTTTTATGCTTTGCCAATTACAGCTGGAATAGGGACTGTTTGTTTCAGCCCCTCTCAAAATGAGGCGAGGATGGGAAAACAACCTATTTTCCTTATTAGGTTCAGGAGTCAAAGGACTCAGCCAGGAGCCGCAGGCTTCAAGAGCATAGAAGATTAAGACATATATTGGATTCATGATGGAGGGCACAAAGTTCATTTTCAAAATAAAACAGAATTTTATTCATATTCCTTTTAAAATTCAGATTGCCATTTGCCAGCTGACCTGTGACATGGCAGCAGTGTATTACATTTTCAATGAGCAGCCTGTCTGGAGCTGGCAGGAGAGGAAACTGCTTCCTGGTGGAGTTTTTTCACCACCCTTAAATAGTAAGAATTTGTCGGGATTGTTGTCAGTAATGGGAGACGGTGCAAACAGGGACAGGGCAGCATATTTATTTTTAATAAGGCAACATGCAGAATAGCAAAGTCCCTGGCATTATGCACCGAATAGGGCTGAAAAAATAGAAAGGAAGGAGAAAACCAGAGCTCGGTTGCAATTTGTATGTGGAAATCAGGGGTGGAAATACTTGGCAGATACATTGAAAATCAAAACAAAAGCAGAGCCGGGGGGGGGGGGGGAGAGAAAAAATCCGCATCTATATTAAAAACTGAAATGCAAACGCAGTCGGCAGCGAGTTTGCGGAGAGCGCGAGTCAAGCCAAGGGTTTCTCTAGCGAGGAGCGAGATTTATGGAGCTCGCCATCTGTCAAAATTAGATTACAAAAGGCACATATGCAAAGATACACCACGCCTGATTTTCATATATATTAAACCGTGCAACTCCTGCGGAAAAATGAGGCTCCGCACGCGGCGGCGGAGCCCGAAAGCTCCCGCGGCCAACTTCGGGGCTTTGCCGGGATTGTGCCGCCACGGGGACGGAGGGGGGATGTCCTGCAGGGTCTGGAGATCCAGCCCCACGTGGGACTGGATCCAGCCCCAGGGAACACCCAAACCGCAGCGGCTGGGCTGGAAGGCGCTCACGTGGAGGGAGGGACGGGACCGGAGCACGCTCAGCCCAGCCGGGCGGTGACGCTGCTTTGGGGACTGAGCCAGCGGGGAGATGGGTGACACAGAACCCTTCTCCAACCCATTCCCCGAGCAATTTTCCCCGGTGGCGGGCTCCGAGCCCCCGTTTCTGGGTGACACAGCGGGATTCCCCAGTCCCTCCGGGTCCCACGCCAGTTATTTGTGTATGAGGTGCCTTTTGTCCCCGCAATCAAAGCCCGAGCACAAACCGCGCCGCTCTCCTGATAACTTAATCAAGGACTCTCTGCTCCAATCTACCTGTAGATAAAACCCGGGGTGTATTTTGACACGGAGAAACAAATCCACTTAGGGCAGGTGAATTAGCTAATCATCATCTCGGCACCAGCACGGCTCGCGCTCGGCGCGGGGATGCTGCTGAATATCAATTCTGCCCGCGCCGGATCGCAGCCCGGCCCTGCCCCGGCTCTCTCATGTGAGCCACGTTAACCCGCACCGGGGAAATCCTCTCCTGCTGACAATGGACCAGCAGGAGAAGCAATTTGGTTGGCAATCTATTTTACTTTGGGAACAGCTGGGCTCCGAGGCCGAGCTCCGGAGAGAGCCAGGATGCAGGGCGGGGAAGGGAGGCTCAGCCCTGCTCCCAGGTGTTGGCAGGCCTGGCATCGGCGTCCGAGCCGCGCCAGGGCGCTGGGCGAGGGCTTTCCATCGGTGATGACGCATGGCCGTGACATTTCTCATCGGTTTTACCCCAATGTCTATTTTCACCCTGCTCAGGGGGGTTTAATTGACCGCAGCGTCACCTCACAGCTGTCCATGAGCTCCAGCTGACAGGTCGAAGCAGTGAGTTCTAAATGTGCCAAAAAACATAAAAGGAAAAAGATCTCCACTTCCCTTTTTTTTTTACGTTGCACTTCGGATCCCAATATTTTTCAATTCCGGATGGTTCTCACTTCACGTTTCGTCTCAGTTTAGAACATAAAACATTTTGAAACACCAACCCGCAACGCCGTGCGTTTTACTTCGTACCTTAATCTATGAAACTGCCTGCTGGAAGGCGCTGAGGCTGGTTGGGTTTTAAAATAATAATTAATATTAACAGTGTTACACCACTCACTGCTCGATGCCACGGCCACTTTTTGCATTAATCATAAGAAGAAATCCGGGCTGCTCGAGCCATTCCCGGCATTTCAATGGATATCGCTGCGCAGGAAGGGCCTCGGGCTCTGCAAACAGCCCCAGCCGTGGGTGGGCGATGCCAGCACCGAGCCTGCTCCTTCTGGGAAGAGCAAAACCTCGGGAAAGCGGAGGAGAGGAACCCAAACCGGAGAGAGGAGCGGGCGAGAAGCGGAGCCACCGCTCGCTCGTCTCTTCCTCCCGAACCCCGCTCCTCGTTGGGCATAAAATACAGGCTCCTTAATTGGTGTGTGCTTCTCCAACATGTTTTTAATGAAAAGGCGGCACATAACTCTCGGTTTGTTGGCTGGCAGAGCCCAATTTACAAAAGTGGGAGTGCGAGATAAGAACAGAGTACATCTGCAGCGCAGGCTGTGCAATGAATCACGCCGTGCCAGAGTTGAGCAGAATATAATTGAGTCCAACATCTCTGAGCACTTTCACCATAATTAATGATAATCTGTAACAGAGGAATCTGAGATTCCAGTTCAGAGAACTGTTTAATTAGGCCAAGTAATGAAAGCAGCAGCAGTACAAGAATATGGCCTGCCTCATGATTAATGATTCATGCTACCGAACACAAAAGTGCCGCGCCGTTAACTCCAGCGGGGCTGCAGCGCCCTGGCATTTACAGAACGGGGAAATGCGGCATTGCCGGGCTCGGGATGGAGCTGGCAGCCGCCCTGCCCCGGCTATTCACATGAAAAATAAGGTTGCAAAGGTAACAGCCTCCCCCCCGGCCGCCTTTGTTCCGCGGGGCTCGCACAGGAGCACGGGCTCGGCCTGGACATCAGTATTAGGGGGGATCTTGCTCGGTAATTAATATCCTCCCGTTCTGAAGTTGGGCGCAGGGCGCTGCTTTCCCTCTCTGCGCGTCCAGACACACTCACAGGGATCTGTGGTGGAGACACACTCAGCTCGTGGGGAGGAAAAATAGTCCAGTCCACAGGGCATGGAATGTAAAAAGGAAAGGGGAAAAAAAAGGAAAAAGAAAAAGAAAAAAATATATATATATATATAAAAGGAGAGTGGTGAGTTTTTTGCCGGCTCCCACTTTTGCTGGGTCAGGGTGCAAAATGTAGAGCAATTTGACACGGAATTGCCCTGGAAGTGCAAGGGACACGACAAAAGAAGTGATAAGACTGCCTGCGGCTTTAACTCCCAAGCCAGCAAATTATATGGGTTTTATGTGACTATTTACTGCTCCTTTCAATGAAACAAGGAGTCCTACTTATCGAGGGCCCTGCAGAAGGCGCGGTACATATGCAAGGTGGGAGATAAGGACATTTTCCAGAGGGCCGTGTTCCCTAATGCCTCCATTCCCCCCCAGATTAGGGCTCCTGGGTGCCTCCTGAGCGCTGCCGCGGCTCAGCACCCACCGCGACAAACGCCGGCGCAGGGACATTATCTGCTCTCTGCCGTAATGGCCCGGCATTTCCACCGTCCTCCCTGCCTGGGGGACCCCCTGCCCTGCGCCTCAGCCTCCCCGCTCCTGCTCCCTGCCACGCACAGCCTCCCTCGGCTCCGTCCTCCTCAGCAGCGGGGCTCCAGGGAGGCTCTGAAAGGGGTCTGAGGCTGCTGGAGGGGTCAGGGTAGGGGTCACAACGTCCTGAGCTGGGAGAGACCCGCAGGATGACGGATCCAGCCCCTGTCCCTGCACAGACACCCCAAAATCCCACCCTGGGCATCCCTGGAGCGGCGTCCAAACACTCCTGGAGCTCTGGCAGCCTCGGGAATGTCACCATTGCCTGGGCAGTGCCAGCACCCTCTGGAGAAGAACCTTCCCTGAGATCCACCCTGAAATTCCCCTGACGCAACTTCACACCAGCAGTGAGAAACCAGTGACCACCACAAGATTCCACCAGCACATTTCCCTGGAGAATAAAAGCCCAAAGAAAACCCCACCTGAAATGGGAGAGGTGCTTAAATTATAACATCAAACGGTGAGCGTGGCCACTTGTGAATCTTTAATGGACGTTTTAAAGAGCTCATAAACTTTTGGGTGAGATTCCAGAGGCTCTGAAGCCGTCAAACACTCCTCAGTGGATTCACAAGGAGACGCTGGGAAACTCAGAGCAGGGAGTTCCTTATCTGTGGAAGGAAACTCCCGAGGGAGGCAGGAGGAAGAGGAGGAGGAGGAGGAGGAGGAGGAGGCTGTGACTGGGGACAGCAGCGTGGCTGAGTCCTGCCCCACTGATCCCCGGTGTTCTTTGAAGGTGTTACTGCCACAACAGAGAGGGGAAATTCAGGAGATGTTAAATTAAAGTTACATTTTCCAAAAGATGTTTGAGGAGGTTTCACTGAGCAGGAATCTGCAGATGCACCCAGGGCCAGCCCAGCCTGGAAAAGTTCTGGTGGTGCCAAAGAAGAGCAGCTCTGGATAGCAGAGGAGCAATCGAGGGGTTTGGGGCAGATCCCAAATTCCAGAGGCGCTTCCTGCGGAGCCAGCGAGGGCATGGGGACGGCCAGGAAGGCTCCCAGGGAGGGGACAGTGCCATAAACGCCAGGAAAAGTCCCATCGGTGGGGCAGTGACTGTTCAGCCTTGCCCTGCATTGCACAGGCCGCTCTCCCGCATTCCTGCATGGAGCACCAGGGGATTTTTCAAGGAATCTCTCTGTTTTCCCACTCAGTACTCCCGGGGACAGGGAACCCAGGGAACCGGCTGCTCCTGCTTCCCTACTGCTAATTAAAGCAAGGATCAGCACCACGAGAGATCAGAGCTGAAGCAGCAGCCTCACCCTGGAATGCTCAAAGCTGCCACAACCCACCCCTTTCTGTGACTTCCCTTGTGTTTCTTTTGCAAGGTGAATTTAATATTTAAATTGGAAAGATCTCGATGTCACCCTGGTTTTTCTGAGTTTTTTAAAGCCTTTTGATTGTTCATAAGATGGAGTCAGACTTTTTAGCGACTGTACAATATTAGGAGCAGTTTTCACTTTTTCTCACGCATGTAATATAAACAAATCTTTTGCTTTTCATTCTCTGTCCTTTGTTTGCACATTTCTAACCTGAAAACAATTGTAACCGACAGCTGGTCTGGCCATTGGGCTGGGAGGTGAAAACTCCAGAAGCCAGTCCACAGCCAGACCCACAAATGTATAAGAAGTAAGAAATAAACAGGCAGAGGGGCTCTGGGCTGGGCTCAGCCTTGAGCTCGCTTGGAGGAACAACTCTGCCCTGCGAAAATCTCTTGACTCCGTGTGATTGATTTGCGTGTCCCGATCACAATCTCTGTGCCCCTCCTCATCGTCAGCACCAATCCCTGCACCCTCTGCAAGTCTGCCCCGGACGTTTCTGCGGATGGAGCTCAGCTGCTCACGGGTTCAGAAGGGGAGCGCTGGGATGACGTTGCTGCAGGAGGATTCGGCAGCTAAAGTTAGCATCCCTGGTTTTTTTTCCCATCATCAGCCCATGGAATATTAGCCTGGTGATGTCTGGCCCCGCTGAGAAAATACACGGGGAAGGAAGAGTTGAAATCATGATTTCCATGTCCTGAGCCAAACACTGGCTTATTTTCGGGCTCTGCAGAAGTGTTAGTCAGAGCTCGAGGCTTAGGCCAGTGGGAGATGTGTACAGGGAACCCGGCTCGGCCCTTGGTGGAATTCCAAACGTGGATGGGTTTTTTTTCTTTGAAGTTCTTTTAAAAATTATGCAGAGAGGGAAAAACTCCAGTTCACAAAACCTAATGGCTGAAAATGTTTTCCCAAAGCTCCGGCACACGAGGAGGGAGGGAATGAGATCCTGGTCTCTCTCACTCTCTCTAAATACCAGCAAGGGCTGCTCCAGAAATGGGAATTACGGCAGAGGCCGGGCAGAGAGAGAGAGGCTGAGCAGCAGTAAAATCCTGAGCAAACCTTGAGGCTGCACCTGAAACCTGGGGACAAGGGGGACCCTGAGGAGAAGGGAGCTGGGAAGGGGCTGGAGAATTCCTGAGGGAGCTGGGAAGGGGCTGGAGAATTCCTGAGGGAGCTGGGAAGGGGCTGGAGAATTCCTGAGGGAGCTGGGAAGGGGCTGGAGAATTCCTGAGGGAGCTGGGAAGGGGCTGGAGAATTCCTGAGGGAGCTGGGAAAGGGCTGGAGAATTCCTGAGGGAGCTGGGAAGGGGCTGGAGAATTCCTGAGGGAGCTGGGAAGGGGCTGGAGAATTCCTGAGGGAGCTGGGAAGGGGCTGGAGAATTCCTGAGGGAGCTGGGAAGGGGCTCAGCCTGGAGAAAAGGAGGATGCAGAGGGATCTTTTCCCTCTCTGCAATTCCCTGACAGGAGGGGACAGCCGGGGGGATTTGGGATCTGCTCCAGGGAACAGGGACAGGAGGAGAGGGAACGGCCTCAGGCTGGGCCAGGGGAGCTCAGGGTGGATTTTGGGAACAATTCCTCCATGGAAAAGGTGCTCAGGTGGAATCCCCACCCCTGCAGGGTTTTCCCAGCCCTGTGGATGTGGCACCTGGGGACACAGGGGAGTGCTGGATGAAGGAGCTGTTTGAACTCGATGGCCTGAGAAGACTTTTCCCAGGCAGCCTGTGACTGTGACACGCAAAGCAATCACACGAGAGATGAGAGATTTCGCAGGGCAGAGTTGTTCCTCCGAGACAGCCCGAGGCTGAGCCCAGCCCAGAGCCCCTCTGCCTGTTTATTTCTTACTTTTTATACATTTGTGGGTCTGGCTGTGGATTGGCTTCTGGAGTTTTCACCTCCCAGCCGAATGGCCAGACCAACTGTCAGTTACAGTTGTTTTCAGGTTAGAAATGTGCAAACAAAGGACAGGGAATGAAAAACAAAGGATTTGTTTATGTTACATGTGTGAGAGAAAAGGCAAAAACGGCTCCTAACGTTGTACAGAAGCTAAAAAACCTGACTCCATCTTATGAACAGTTAAAAGAATTTTAAAAACTCAGGAAAACCAGGGTGGCAGCAGCCCATTCCATGGTTTAATCTCCCTGGCAATGCTCCCATCCCCTCGCTGGGGTGTTTCTCCAGCCTGTCCCACCCCAGCCTCAGCAGCAGCTCCAGGGGTGCCCAGCCATGGGAGTTTTGCCCTTGGCCCGAACCAAGGGAGAGACTGTGAGTCAGGATCCCGAGATTCCATCAGCGGCTGGTGGGAATCCTGATCCAGGGAGGGGATGGCCCAGGGCAGCTCCTCCTCTCCTCTCCTGCCTGCCTGGGAGAGCAGCAGAGGCTGCAGATCCATCTGCAGGAGCCAAACAAACTCCAGCAGTGCCTGGGACTGACTAATGCCACCCTCGGAACAGCTGGATTTATTGACTTTGCAGAATCAATAGCTATTTTTATTAATCATCTTTAGATAGCAGGATGCTCCTACTATATCTCTTTCAGTGACTAATACAATAAATTTCCCCTTTTGATGTTCCCTGACATTTGAGCAAATTAAATGGAGCATTAAATATGATCCTCTTTGGGACAAAAGTGGGCAGAATCATTTGTGACTACTTTATTAACTGTTCTGAGAGCACCGGCAGCACCTTCCAAAGTGCTGCTCGGCGTGCCATGTTTATTATTATTCAAATTTTCCCCGGCACTGCTATATTACTGTGGATCAAATGGCTTCAGTAGGGTGAAATGGGAATATTCCCGAATTTCCTTTTGTTTTGAAGGTAGTACCTGCTGAAGGAGCAGAGTCCATCTTTGCTCGGAGCATCACAGGCAATGTTTTGGGTATTTTTGCTCTTAAAGTGGATGATGAGAGGAATGACAGATTTGTCTTTACAGACAAGTCCTTGGTCTGCTGATAGATAAAACCAGCGCTGAGAGATAAGAGAAACAACGGGAAGGATTCTACTGATTGGTGAATGGAAAAGAAGAAATTTGCCTTTACAAAAAAACTGTAGGGCTGTTTATTAATGAAATTGGATAGTGAAAGATGAAAATAACCATGAGGAAAACCCATAAATCCCATAACAATTAAAAATTAGAGGCGTTATACATTAAAGGGGAATCTTGGGCATTTTGGGAAGTCTGCACCTCTCAAGTCCCTCAGCCAATGGGGAAAGAGAGAGGGAAATGCGGCCAGGAAATCGGGATAAAAAGGAGGCTGCGTCCTCTGAAAACTGAGAGACCCCAGGGGAAATGCCCCATGGCCTCTCCCTTTATTCGAATAAAGAAAAAGGACTCCTCTGTCTCCTTTTTGGACATAAACCTCTGGTGTTCGTGGATTCATTTTCCTAAAAATGATAACCCTTAGAAAGTTCCCATTTCAGTAATTTTGTCGTGAAATAGCAAAAATAACCCGCTTAAAACGTGATTGCATAAAAATTATTGCTTCATTGTGGAAAAGTCAGCCCAGTTTACACACTCGGTCCAAGGATGAACTGAATACTCCAGCTTGGAAAACCGAACAGAGGGAATTCCCCAGCGTGGGGGTCCCTGAGCCCCACCCAGACCCCAGGAAGGTTCCTGGGGTGTTTTCCATGTCGCTGCCGAAGCGTTTTACACCTGCAAATCTCCAAATACCAGTAAACCCAAACCCATGAAATGGCCCCGCCGCGATATTCCCCTTATCCCCATCTTCCAGGGGAGGCATTCCAGGAGGAGGGGCGGCAGGAAGCCAATTACCGAGCCCACGGGTCACTTCTGCCGATCAGCTCTTTATCAATTCCCGCACAAAACATCCCCTCAGCCCCTGGATTGCCTCGATCATGTCTTTGATAGCAGATTAACGCCGCCCGGCTCTCCCAAATTGGAAGCGGAATTCCATCATCTCCGCGGGGGCGCGAGGCCTTTCGGAGCGGCGGCGGGCAAACATTGGAGTTTCAGATTAAGGAGATAAGAACCAATTGACACGAAATGAGAACCACACGGAATTTTATAGCCGGGCCCCGGATGGAGGCAGGCAGGAGCTTGGACTGGAGCTGGGATATGGGAGGGAATGGCAGTTCCGCCCTCCCCGAGCGCCTCCCGCGTGGGAGCGATGCAGGTGAGTTAGCGCCGAGCTCAGCTCCTAATTAGCCCTGCAAGGGAACTAATTAACGCAAGCTCAGCATTGCCTCAAGACTGCTCTGCCTTTCCCGGCGTCCAAGAGGTGCAAAATGGATCTGGGCAGGGCTGGAGGTGGACGGGCGCCCCTGGCACTGTCCCTGCACCCCAACCTCTCCCTCTGCCTGAGCCTCTGGATTTGGGGAGCACCCAGAGGCACTTCTGGGAAGAGATGTTCCACAGCAGAATCCCAGGATCACCGAGGTTGGAAAAACCTTCCCAGCACACGGAGCCCGGCCTGTTCCCAATGATCCCACCTTGTTCCCAGCCAGAGCTGTGGGTGCCACCTCCAGGAATTCCTGGGACACCTCCAGGGTTGGGCACTCCAAACCTCCCTGGGCACTTCCAGTCCCTGAGTTCCCTTTCCAGGAAGAATTTTCCCCCCAATGTACAAAAATGGGATTTTAGGGCCGTTCAGGCTCCTTTTCCATCGCTGCCCTGAGGGGTTTGGAGCTGTGGGGAACACGGAATGTTCCCTGCCAGGAGGGGCTGGGGCAGGGACCCCTCTGTGCTGGGGCTGGCTGGGATGGACGTTCCCTTCTGGGAAAAGCCTTTGGGATTCTGGAGTTCAGGATCCCAGAAATGAGGCTGGAAAAGAGATCTGAGGTCATGGAGCTGTGCCCGATCCCACCTTGTCCCCAAGTGCCACCTCCAGGAATTCCTGGGACACCTCCAGGGATGGGCACTGCAAACCTCCCTGGGCACTTCCAAGCCCTGAGCTCCCTTTCCATGGGGAAATTCCTGCTGCTGCCCACCCTGAGCTCCCCTGGCCCAGCCTGAGGCCGTTCCCTCTCCTCCTGTCCCTGGCTACAACAGGTCACAAACCAATTTTTCCACACATTCCCCACTGATGAAACATTATTGCAGGAAACAGGAAAAATAAATGATTTGCCAAGATTTGTTCCTTATTGGGAAAAAAATACTGAGGGGAAAAAAAAAGTCCCAAATTAATGGGAATTAGCTCTGCAGGTCACTTTTTTTTTTTAAATACATCAATGTTACTTCTCCTAAGCATTTCCTTTTATCGTTCCCTTCATAACGTAATTTTAAATAAAAGAATCAGACATTTGGATAATAAAGTAGCACATTGAAACCTCTACTCCTGCCTGCTGCTGTTTCCTTCCTCAGGACAGACGCTGAGCCAAGTGGTCCCAAGGATTCTCCAAACTGCTCCTTACCCTGGTGAAGCCATACCCAGTGCCCTGAGAAGGTAAAAGTGCTTAGACACTCCAATATTTTTCATTTCTATGTCTTTTTTTGTGTGTTTTAGCATTGGGAAAGGGGAAAAAAAACCGAGGAAGAACTCGTTTCTGCCTCTTGGAAGAGGATGGGGAGAAGGACCTGAGGCTCTTCCCAATATCACAGAGTGCCTGAAATGAGCTTTGTGCAATAAGCCCAGCCATGTCACCAGGCTCCTCTCAGACGATCTAAAGATTAAAGGCTCTATTCCTGGAGGGTTCCCGTGGCATTTACTCAGGGATTTTGATCAAGCTTTATGTGATGGGCTACCTAACACACCTCTCCCAACCTTAAGAGCTAACAGGAATTTGGTATCTCTCAACATGGATTTCTTGCTGTACTGGGGGATATTTGGCAAACACCTCGAGACTGTAGCCAGGCACAGGCAGGAGGGAAAATGAAAGAAGGGGAGAAAAGTGGCCAAAGAGTCAGAGCAAACACTGAGATTTGGAGGCAAAGTCTGTACGAACACAGAGCAAGTGCGGGTGTTAAATCCCCGGGTGCAGTGAAGGGATGGAATTTTCCGCGCTGGGGAAGGTTTTCCATGGCCCACGTCCGTGGTGTGCCCCAGGCAGCCCAAACTGGGCACCAAAAGAGTGCCAGGGCCACTGCGGGAGCTGCAGTGCCACGGGAAGGGTGGGACGTGGCGCGGCCAGAGGAAACCCGGCAATGTGCTCAGAGAGCCCGGTGCCACAGAACTGCACGGAAATGTGCCAGGAAATAGAGGTGTGACCAAGAGCTGGGCTTACCAGAACATCAGCTGCTGGTTACAGCCTCAGCCAGCCCCACACAGAGCCCACAGCAGCCACAGGAGCTCCTCTTCATGCCGGGGTGACCAAAACCCAGCCCGAAGTCCAAAACCACACCAGGGTGTCCCTGCTCTCAACAGGGTTTTTTGGAAAAAACCTCCTTTTTTTTGGAAAAAAAACTTTTTTTTTTTTTTAAAAAAACCCCTGTTTTGAGGAGATTTTGGAATGAGATGCTCTTGAAGGTCCTTCCCAATCCAAACCATTTTGTTCCTCTATGAAACTCCCAACAACAACAAAAAAACCCCTGACACAAACCCCCAACCAAAACAACCAGCCCCACAACAACAGCAGCAATCAATCATTTGACACTCGGCACAAGGGAGACAATCCAAAGGATTTTGAATAAAGAACCAACAGCATTAGCAACAGAAAAAAAGAGATTTCCTGGCAGTGCTACCTCTGTGACAGGGGCCACCCACGGCCTCTGTGTCACCAGAGGTTCTGTTTGTGGGTACATTTTTGGGATTTTTTGGGGCTCTCAGCACAGCTGTGAGCCACAGGTGGGTGTGGGCAGGCCTGGGGCACAATCCGCTCTCAAACAGAGCAAAAATCCTTCCCAGCACAGGGATAACCATCCTAAAGGCCTAAAAACCACTGCAAGAGAAAGGTTTGCTGTTAGGGGTGGAGAGAGAGGCAGGGCCCACACAGATCATTAAAGCGTGACGGAGTTTGTACCGAACCGGGCTTTGCTAGGCCGGGCCGGCGGCAGGGCTGCCTTGGGGATCTCAGCTATGAGGATTCTCCTGGGCTCCGAGGAGATGGAAAATCTGAAAACCAGCACGTGAAAGCCATCATCCTACAGCAACAGGCAGGGCGAGGCCGCGGCAGCGCTGTGCTGGCACACCCGCGTCACCGGCACGACGGGAGAGGGCACAAGATGTGTGTGAAATGGTTCCTTGGGTACTGCAGCTGGGAGGAAAAATGGATCTAACCTCCAGGGTAAAAGCCACAAGATGTGTGTGAAGTGGTTCCTTGGGCACTGAGGCTGGGAGGAAAAGTGGATTTAACCTCCAGGGGAAAAGTCACAACACCTATGTGAAATTGTTCCTTGGGCACTGCAGTTGGGAGGAAAAGTGGATTTAACCTCCAGAGGTGAAAGCCACAACACGTGTGTGAAATTGTTCCTTGGGCACTGAGTTTGGGAGGAAAAGTGGATTTACCTTCCAGGGGAAAGGTCACAACACGTGTGCAATGGTTCCTTTGGCACCGCGGTTGGGAGGAAAAGTGGATTTAACTTCCAGGGGTAAAAGGGCACAACCCCTGTGTGAAATTGTTCCTTTGGCACCGCGGTTGGGAGGAAAAGTGGATTTAACATCCAGGGGTAAAAGGGCACAAGATGTGTGTGAAATTGTTCCTTGGGCACTGAGTTTGGGAGGAAAAGTGGATTTAACATCCAGGGGTAAAAGCCACGACACATGTGCCACGGTTCCTTTGGCACCGTGGTTGGCAGGAAAAGTGGATTTAACTTTTGGAGTGTGAGTCCCTCAGGGCCAGATCCAGGCAGGCCCAAGGAGTGCCCAGAAGTGTGAGAATCGAATCAGAGCCCTCAGAGAGGCTGGAATGCACAAATCCACGCAGACATGAGGTAGAAATTCAAGTTTAGTTAGGATTTTATGTGCCTGTATTAGGTAGTAAGAGAAGCCCTAAGGCCTAGTTTAAAGTTCAGAAACATTGCCTTTTGTAAAGTTGGTTACAAAAATCATGTAGCCTTGCTAGATAGAACAGATAGAGTTATATATGTAGATATTTGTAAAAAATTATGAGTATTGTCACATACCAATTTTAACTTAGGATTGGCCCAGCAAGACTATAGAAAAATCCGTGTAAGTACCTAATTGGTGAAAAATAGAATAAAAATGCACTGCTTTGAGAACACACGCACACAAGAGGATTCGTGAACACACTGATGATACTGCTGATAAGATGCTCACAGGACACAGACCTCTGAGGCTGCTGCTGTGGCTGCTGCTTTTGCTTGGGGCTTGGAGACTTTATGTTAGAAATCTTCTGCGTACTGCTACAGACTCTGATAACTTTGCCTCCATGGGACTGATGTAACGATGCAATAAAGGATTTCTTCTACAGCTACCCAGCTCCTAGTGTTCAGTGAAGATGCCCTGACCTCTTGGTGTCACTTAACCTCGGTCCCGCTCCAGGCTGGGACCTGCTGGAGCTGCTCCAGCCCAGCAGCAGGGCAGGACAAGGGCTCTCCTGGAGGTGTTTGCTGCAGGAACGCGGCTCTGCTGCGCTCAGTGGAGCTGCAGAAGGCTGCAAAAAGCCCTGGGGGTCACCCCAAACCCAGAGCCCTTCCCTCACTGCAGCCAGGGGCTGGGCACCTTGGAATTCCCCTGTTCCAAAGCAGAGCAGTTCCTGCAGCTCAGGAACATCGGCTGCCACGGGCGCTTCCAGCTGTGCCCCCCTAGAAAGTGCTGCAAGAACAATTCCCAGCTGCAGCCACAATCCCAGGAATCTCTGACAGGGCTGGTAATGCACAAACCCCCTGGAAACTCCAGGGCTCCAGCATCCATGGATTCCAGCAGGGTTTATATCCCATTCCCAGGAATCTCTGACACCACTGGTAATGCACAAACCCCCTGGAGACTCCAGGGCTCCGGCATCCAGGGATTCCAGCAGGGTTTATATCCCATTCCCAGGAATCTCTGACACCACTGGTAATGCACAAAACCCCCTGGAAACTCCAGGGCTCCGGCATCCAGGGATTCCAGCAGGGTTTATATCCCATTGCCAGGAATCTCTGACACCACTGGTAATGCACAAACCCCCTGGAAACTCCAGGGCTCCGGCATCCAGGGATTCCAGCAGGGTTTATATCCCATTCCCAGGAATCTCTGACACCACTGGTAATGCACAAAACCCCCTGGAAACTCCAGGGCTCCGGCATCCAGGGATTCCAGCAGGGTTTATATCCCATTCCCAGGAATCTCTGACAGGGCTGGTAATGCACAAACCCCCTGGAAACTCCAGGGCTCCGGCATCCAGGGATTCCAGCAGGGTTTATATCCCATTCCCAGGAATCTCTGACACCGCTGGTAATGCACAAAACCCCCTGGAAACTCCAGGGCTCCGGCATCCATGGATTCCAGCAGGGTTTATATCCCATTCCCAGGAATCTCTGACACCACTGGTAATGCACAAACCCCCTGGAAACTCCAGGGCTCCGGCATCCAGGGATTCCAGCAGGGTTTATATCCCATTCCCAGGAATCTCTGACACCACTGGTAATGCACAAAACCCCCTGGAAACTCCAGGGCTCCAGCATCCATGGATTCCAGCAGGGTTTATATCCCATTCCCAGGAATCTCTGACACCACTGGTAATGCACAAAACCCCCTGGAAACTCCAGGGCTCCGGCATCCATGGATTCCAGCAGGGTTTATATCCCATTGCCAGGAATCTCTGACAGGCCTGGTAATGCACAAACCCCCTGGAAACTCCAGGGCTCCGGCATCCAGGGATTCCAGCAGGGTTTATATCCCATTCCCAGGAATCTCTGACAGGGCTGGTAATGCAGAAAACCCCCTGGAAACTCCAGGGCTCCGGCATCCATGGATTCCAGCAGGGTTTATATCCCATTCCCAGGAATCTCTGACAGGGCTGGTAATGCACAAAACCCCCTGGAAACTCCAGGGCTCCGGCATCCAGGGATTCCAGCAGGGTTTATATCCCATTCCCAGGAATCTCTGACACCACTGGTAATGCACAAAACCCCCTGGAAACTCCAGGGCTCCGGCATCCAGGGATTCCAGCAGGGTTTATATCCCATTCCCAGGAATCACTGACACCACTGGTAATGCACAAACCCCCTGGAAACTCCAGGGCTCTGGCATCCAGGGATTCCAGCAGGGTTTATATCCCATTCCCAGGAATCACTGACAGGGCTGGTAATGCACAAACCCCCTGGAAACTCCAGGGCTCCAGCATCCAGGGATTCCAGCAGGGTTTATATCCCATTCCCAGGAATCTCTGATGCCACTGGTAATGCACAAACCCCCTGGAAACTCCAGGGCTCCAGCATCCAGGGATTCCAGCAGGGTTTATATCCCATTCCCAACTGACTGGTTTTACTGGGGTGCTTCCAATGGGTGAACAGGCCCTGGCTGAACTGCTCTATCTCCAGTTAAAAGTGGAGAAAAATTATTTTATTCTGTTCTAGATTAAAAACTAGAACAAAACCTCTGTGTTTCCCCAGGTTTCAGAGGTCGAGGTTTTCCCACTGCATCCTGCAGTGTTGCACCAAACAAAATTCCAGCCCTGTGAGTGTCCAAGGAATCCCTGGATGTGGCGTTCAGGGCTGACAAAGTGGGAATCAGTCACAGATTGGATCCAGCGATCCTGCAGCGCTTTTCCAGCCTCCATTCCATGCTGGGATTTGGGTTCAGTTTTTCCTGTCAGGAATTGAATTCCTCCATCGGGGGGGGAGAGCTGAGGCACAAGGAGTTCATCTCCCCGGAGCAGCTGCACACAGCCAGAGTGGGGGACAGAGGCTCTGGAATTCCATCTTTCCATGCTTGAAACAAAGCTCAGCTCTCCCAGAGGATGATGGGGACACGGGAATGCCAGTGGGAGAGGGAAAAAGGGGGAGATGGAATAAAAGTGTGGGACTGGAAAAGGCAGCAGAGGAACTTTTACCCTCTCACTCGGAGCAGGCTCGGGAGCGCAGCGGGTGAGCCCAGGCAGCTCCGGGAGGCAGAGATGGAGCAGCTCCTGCCGCTGGAAAAGCCCTGGGAAAGGGAGCACCGAACACCCAGAAGGGTGGGGAGGGATGAGAGGGAAAAACACCGGAGCTGGTCAGAGGGAATTCAGGGGCAGGTGATCCCCGAGAGGGTGGAGAGGCAGAGAAATCTCCCTCACTGGTGACTGAGAAATGCGCTGGGATCACCCCGGCTGGAGAGGGGAGAAGGGGAAAGGCTGCAGGAGGCGATTTGTTGGGTGCAAAGGGTCAGGGGAGAGCTCCTGGCAGAGACAAAAAAGAGGAGAAAGGGATGAAAAGGGATGGGAAAGAGCAGGGGAAGAGCTGGGCCACATCAAAGGGAAGCACCGGCCCCTGGGGACACGTGTGAGGTTTTATTCGAGTCCCCACTATAAAGGAAAAAAAAAAAAATCAATTAAATTAACAAAATGGTTTACATTAGAATTCATCAAAAACACCCTTCAAAGAACAAAACAGGCTTGAAGCAGGGTGACATTTCTGTGCCCCACACGCCCTCCCAGCTCCAGGAGGGCACAGCTCCTGTGCCCGGCTCTGCCCCAGCACGGGGGGCAAGGGGTGACCCCATCCCCAGGGAAACGCTCCCGGCCACCCCTCTGAGAGCCTCTGGAATCCACAGGGAATGTTATCCAGCCCTGGAGCACACCCAAGGGTTTGGAGGCACCTCCTCCCCTCCACCCACATCCCTCCTTTTTTTTGTTTTTTTAACCACCCCGGGGGAAATTGAAGCCTGATTTTGTAAAATTCTAATTGATTGATGCTAATAGAGGTTTTCACGGCAAAAATTCTCCGGGTGTTTTTTTTGTTTGTTGGTGTGGGGGTTGCTCGTTTGTTTGTGGTTTTGTTTTGTTTTGGTTTGGGGTTTTTTTTGTTTTGTTTTGTTTTGGGGTTTATTTTGGGTTTTTTGGGTTTTTTAGGTTTTGGGGGGTTTTTTTGCTTGTTTGTTTGGTTTGTTTTGTTTTGTTCTGTTGGTTTTTTGGGGGTTTTTTCTTAGAAATTTTCAGCTTCAGGACAATCTTAAATTGAGGGGCAGTTCCCCAAAATGTGTGTCCTCCTGGAATGCCAGGATCTGGGCTGGGATCCTCCCGTTCCAGCTGTGTCCTTGCACACCGTGGCTGGGGGTTGCAGAGAGAGGAGAAACCCCACAGTTCTCATCGGAGAGAGCTTTTCACTGCCTCTTTTATTAATGCAGGTGTTAAACGAGACCACACATCCCTGACAATTTACATTCCCCTGCCTGAGCTGCACGGACAGGTGGACAGGGAACAGGGAATTAAACCAGAGGACACCGTGCTTGAACATTCAACGGCGTTGGTGTCCGTGTATGCCTAAAATACAGGTCTGGCAGCTAGAAATACCCCGGCAAGAGTGTTTCCTCACATCCCAGGCTGCTGTTTCATGGCAGAAATGTCAGAAAGCTGATTTTTTTTTTTTTTTTTTAATTGACTTGGAAGGAAGTCGTCTGCTCAAAAACCTGTCTGAGTAGGGGAGGGCTCGATCTGTCCCAGGCCGTGATTCCATCTGTAATCACCTCCCCCCAGGCAGTGCCTCTGGATTTGGGGAGCACACAGCTGCATTTCTGGGAAGAGATGTTCCACGGCAGAATCCCAGGATCACTGAGGTTGGAAATGTCCTCCAAGGTCATGGAGTCCAAGCTGTGCCCACCTTGTCCCCAGCCCAGAGCTCCGAGTGCCACCTCCAGGAATTCCTGGGACACCTCCAGGGATGGGCACTGCAAACCTCCCTGGGCACTTCCAAGCCCTGAGATCCCTTTCCATGGGGAAATTCCTGCTGCTGCCCACCCTGAGCTCCCCTGGCCCAGCCTGAGGCCGTTCCCTCTCCTCCTGTCCCTGTTCCCTGGGGCAGATCCCAAATCCCCCCGGCTGTCCCCTCCTGCCAGGGAATTGCAGAGAGGGAAAAGATCCCTCTGCATCCTCCTTTTCTCCAGGCTGAGCCCCTTCCCAGCTCCCTCAGGAATTCTCCAGCCCTTTCCCAGCTCCCTCAGGAATTCTCCAGCCCCTTCCCAGCTCCCTCAGGAATTCTCCAGCCCCTTCCCAGCTCCCTCAGGAATTCTCCAGCCCCTTCCCAGCTCCCTCAGGAATTCTCCAGCCCCTTCCCAGCTCCCTCAGGAATTCTCCAGCCCCTTCCCAGCTCCCTCAGGAATTCTCCAGCCCTTTCCCAGCTCCCTCAGGGATTCTCCAGCCCCTTTCCCATCTCCCTCAGGAATTCTCCAGCCCTTTCCCAGCTCCCTCAGGAATTCTCCAGCCTTTTCCCAGGTCCTTTCCCTTCCCTGGCCACGCTCCAGCCCCTCAGGGTCCCTCTTTTCCGGAGGGTCCCAGAGCTGGGCACAGCCCTGGCGCTGTGAGCACTGGGGACAGCCCGTGCCCTCCATCCATGGGGACGAAGAGAGGGATCTCAGGGGTCTCGGATGATGAACAGTGTCGCAGGTGAAGAGGCTGAGGAACAGCAGGAATATTTTCCCACATCCACGCGCTGCAATTCCCAAACCCACTGGCTGACGAACGCAGCCCCCAAGGAGCGCTTCCTCGGGATTCACACGGGTGCTGGGAATGGCAACAGCCTAAAACCTCCCGAAATAACCTCCCTTTTCTGGCTCCCTCTCTCCCGACCCGGAGCCGGCCGCGCACGAAGGCCACCGGAGCCTCCTGGGCGCGGCGGCATTTGTCATTGCCAGAGCAGCGGAGTTTAATTAAGCGTTGTGAGCAGCCTGGTGAGAAGCACGCTTTAAATTAAACCTCAGCGCAGGCGGCTCCCGGGCCCGTCCCTGCGGAACCATCCGGCCTGGGCGCAAACCCTGGCTCCCGAGGGAGCGGCACCTCCGGAGCCGGCTCCTGTCGTTATCCCTGGCCGGCAAATGAAGGTCCTAATCGATGTGCCCGCCACCCGAGGTTTTATCTACTCTCGGTGCGTCGATGCGCCGCCGGGTTTAACGGAAGGGCCTGGCAAACTCTCCTTGGGTGCGCCAGGGAGGCGCTGGGACCACGGGAAAGATTGTTTGAGCGCCTGGGCAGCGGGCGCAGGTGCGGAGAGGTTCGAGTTCTCAAAATGTCTGTGCAAATTGTTTTGTGCAGTCTTAGGTGATGGGAGATATTTGAATTTATTACTATTATTATTATTTATATATTTACATTATTTTAATGTCTCGGTCTTAACCAGTGGGCACAGAGGTGTAGAGGTTTGAGTTTTCAAAATGTTTGTGCAAATTGTTTTGTGCAGTCTTAGGTGATGGGAGATATTTGAATTTATTATTAGTAGTATTATTTTTATATTTACATTATTTTAATGTCTCGGTCTTAACCAGTGGGCACAGAGGCGTAGAGGTTTGAGTTTTCAAAATGTCTGCGCAAATTGTTTTGTACAGTCTTAGGTGATGGGAGATATTTGAATTTATTATTATTATTATTATTATTATTATTATTATTATTATTATTAATATATTTACATTATTTTAATGTCTCGGTCTTAACCAGTGGGCACAGAGGTGTAGAGGTTTGAGTTTTCAGAATGTCTGTGCAAATTTTTTTTGTGCAGTCTTAGGTGATGGGAGATATTTGAATTTATTAGTAGTAGGATTTATATTGTTTATGTATTTACATTATTTTAACGCCTCGGTCTTAACCAGTGGGCACAGAGGCGTAGAGGTTTGAGTTTTCAAAATGTTTGTGCAAATTGTTTTGTACAGTCTTAGGTGATGGGAGATATTTGAATTTATTATTATTATTATTATTATTATTATTAATATATTTACATTATTTTAATGTCTCGGTCCTAACCAGTGGGCACAGAGGCGTAGAGGTTTGAGTTTTCAAAATGTCTGTGCAAATTTTTTTGTGCAGTCTTAGGTGATGGGAGATATTTGAATTTATTATTATTATTATTATTATTAATATTATTATTAATAATAATAATATATTTACATTATTTTAATGTCTCGGTCTTAACCAGTGGGCACAGAGGTGTAGAGGTTTGAGTTTTCAAAATGTTTGTGCAATTTTTTTTGTGCAGTCTTAGGTGATGGGAGATATTTGAATTTATTATTATTATTATTATTTATATATTGACATTATTTTAATGTCTCGGTCTTAACCAGTGGGCAGAGGTGCGTAAAGGTTTGAGTTCATAAAAGGTTCGTACAAATTTTTTGTACAGTTTTAGGTTACAGGAGACATTTAAATTAATAATAATAATAATAATAAT
>NC_053456.1:897500-961742 GCF_015227805.2 Hirundo rustica | reverse complement strand
AAAGAAAGAAAGAAAGGAAGAAAGAAAGAAAGAAAGAAAGACATTTAAAAAAAAAAATTAAAATCTGTGCTCTGCAGCACCAGCCGAGCCAGCACTCCAGAAAAATGCTATTTTAAAAAGCACTGAAGCATTTTCAAGCTTGTCCCCAGGGATTCACACTTAAAAAAAAAATAATAATAATAAAAATAAATCACATAATTCACTGGTTTCCTTCGGATGCTCGGAGCGAATCCCAGCTGTGTGGAAAACACAGGGCCAGGAGGAGAATCCTGGGATGGGATCCCGGCTTCTCCTCCCTCAGCAGCAGAGGTAACACCACCTGGATGGGTTTGATATTGCTGGTGTATTTGGTAATTATTGAAGGGGAAAGTAGCTCCAGTAAACGGAGAAAATAAAAGTGATCATTTGATTCTCTGAGCATTTGCGTGAAGAGGGGGTGATTTCTGTCTGCTGGCCGCTTTGTTTGGGCACTTACATCTATATTTCCTCTTATTGTGGCTCTCTCAAGTGTTTGATAGACTAAGATGGAGGCATTAATTGAATTCAAGTGTAGACACCTGAAGTATTTTTATTATTATTTTTAGTTCCCTCACCTTTTATTTCCATTAGCACAGCAACACGGTCACGGTGGGGATTTCTGCCTGAAGGACACAAACAGAGATGCTTGCAGTTATTAAAATAAAACTACTTTACATGAAAAAAAATAACAGAAATATTTCCCAAACCACTTAAGCTTAAAAAAAAAAAAAGATTAAGAACTAGAGCAAAACCTCTGCATTTTCCCAGATTTCAGAGGTCGAGGTTTTCCCACTGCATCCTGCAGTGTTGTACCAGACAAAATTCCAGCCCTGTGAGTGTCCAAGGAATCCCTGGATGTGGCGTTCAGGGCTGACAAAGTGGGAATCAGTCACAGATTGGATCCAGCGATCCTGCAGCGCTTTTCCAGCCTCCATTCCATGCTGGGATTTGGGTTCAGTTTTTCCTGTCAGGAATTGAATTCCTCCATCGGGGGGGGAGAGCTGAGGCACAAGGAGTTCATCTCCCCGGAGCAGCCGCACACAGCCAGAGTGGGGGACAGAGGCTCTGGAATTCCATCTTTCCATGCTTAAAACAAAGCTCAGCTCTCCGAGAGGATGATGGGGACACGGGAATGCCAGTGGGAGAGGGAAAAAGGGGGAGATGGAATAAAATTGTGTGTCCCTGGGCAGGGCAGGGCTGCACCGGGAATCCCGACACCTACTCTGCTTTGGGGGATCAGGAAAGGCAGAAAACCAGCAGAGAAAACATGGAAAGGGAAACTGCAGGCAGAAAAGGGAGGAGGATTTGAGGGAACTTAGAGTCGGGTCCTTGGAAGCCCGCAGCTCGTCAGATTTAAACATGAAACATTTAAACCCTTTACCAGATGAAAAATCAGATGAGTGACCAAGAGCCCTGTGCCCTGCTGTGGGATCCCATTTTCTGACACTCAGGCCCAGGTTTGGAAACGCTCTGTGTTCTGAAATCTCGAGAAACTGAGCAAGATGATAAATATGATAAATATGAAAATATAAATATAAATACAAATACAGATACAAATGTAAATACAAATACAAATCAAATATAGTATAAATATAATATAAACACAATGTAATATAATATAATATAATATAATGTAATATAATATAATATAATATAATATAATATATAAATATATATATAATATAAAATATATATAAATATATAAATGTAAATGTAAGTATAAATGTAAATATAAATATCAGGGCACGAGAGCCCCGTGCCCCCTCTGAAGAGAACAAAGGGGGCAGCTCTCCTAAATAAAAATGTCCTACACCTACAGCCGGACATTCCATGGATTTCTGCAGAGTATTCCTCGTTTGATCATGTTTCCCTATCCCAAATCCCCTAAGCAGCATCACCCTGGATGCTCCAAGCAGGAGGGATCCTGAACATCCCACAGCTCCTTGAGCTCTCTGCAGGGCGAAGCCGCCCACACCTCACAACATTCCCAGCACCAGCAGAAAATCCGGGATGTGCCCCTGGAATGGGATCTCAGGTTCCCGGCTCCTCCCACCCTCACTCCCGGGATCACCTCCAAAACAAGCTCCGTGCAAATCATCAAGGTTTTGGTGGAAGAAAAGCAAAAAAACAAAACAAAACAAAAATAACAACTAAATAATGACACTAAGCCTCTGTTCTATATTCGTAAATAAGCAATTATTGGAGGATTTGATATAAAACTCTGTTTTCCCAACTCTTTTCCCAGGTTGGCGCCAGGTTGCAGAGCAGGAGTGGGAATGTGAAAGCAAAAAAAGCCACAGGAAAAAAAAAAAAAAAAGAGCCCAAAAGCAACAATAAAAACAAGAACACCACCAACTAAAAAAAATTAATAAAAAACCACCAAAAAACCAGAGAAGAAGAACTCAAGACAACAAAATAAAACCAAACCAACAAAAAAAAACCAGACAAAACCACCACCAACTGCAAAAAAATTAAAAAAAAAAAAAATCCCAAAACCCAGAAAAAATAACTCAAAACAACAATAAAAACAAACTGAACAAAAGAACACAAACCAACCAAACAAAAGCAAAATGCAGCAATGGAAATGGAACAAACCAAACCCAAGCAAAATGCAGCCATGAAAATGGAAAAACCGCTGCAATTCCTGCTGCACAGGCTGCATCATTAGCCTGGGGTTTGAATGCGACCCATTGGGAAGGGTTTTATATCAAAATGCACAAACATACGGCGTGTGGGGAGCGAGAGAGGAAATTCCGGCGGAATTCTGAGTTCCTGCGAGATTTCCAAGGAAAAAGACACACAAGGAGGAGCCTCCAGAGGGCCATTCCCAGATTCCAAACCAGAGAGCCCCGGTTTGGCTGTTTGAAGGATGGGAATCCACAGCGCGGGAAGGAAAACTCCAGCACCAGTGTGAATTCCATTCCTTAGCTGGAAAATGATCCATCCTGCTCCGGTATTTCTATTATTTAGCATTAATAATTTCCCTCAGCCCCAGTTTTTCTGTGAGTTTAGGGTTTAATCAAGAGGTTGTTTGGATTTCTCTTTTCTTGGGATTTTTTTTTTTTTTTTTCCCAGCTCTTGGGATGAGCTTTGAACCCTTTCCTGCTCCAAATAAGCGTCCAGTCTAAGACTACTTCAGCTTTTACCAAAAAGTTCTGGAGTGGCAGCTCCACTGCGAGGCACCTTGAGCTACAGCTCCTGAAACAGGATTTCTTTGTGGAGACTTTATCAAAAAGAGAAAAAATAAAAGTGTTTGGGATGGGAGCAGGGAGAGGAGTAGCACAGCAAGACTCAGAGCCAGATTATGGCCATAATTAAGACTGGCTACATCCCAACAATAAAGATCTAGGAAAGACTTGGGGTTTGTAGGAGAGCCCCGAATTTTTCTTACCAGAAGAAGCCAAATTCTGGGTTCTTACCAGAGAACCAGATTTTGCTGCACTGAAAGGAAATTATCCCAAACCCAGGGTGGCTGGGATGGGATGGGCTGGGCTGGGGGGAAGAGGAACACCAGGCACAACAGCTGGGAGTGGAAAAGCTGTAGAACTCCATCACAGCATTCCAGACTGGTTTGGGTTGGAAGGGAACATAAAGTTCATCTCATTCCGCCTCTTTCCACGGGCAGGGACGCCTGCAATGTTATGGATGAGTTCAGGGCGAGGGAAATAAATCCCGTCATCCCTGAGCCCTGTCCCTTGGCCCTGCTCTGCTCTCCTGCTGACTGCATTCCCAAAGGTCCAAACCCACCTCCTGAGCCACACACTTCATCTCTAGAGGTTATCGAGGGATAATTCCGCCCCTTGGCGCCTTCCCTCAAGGAAATAAGCTGGGAATTAAATAAAAATGTGGGTAAAAGGCTTCCATGTAAAAGGAGAGAAATAATCCAGCAGGGAACAGCCGGCCCTGGCATTTCCCTCAGTGTGCATGGGAAGGGTGTGCTGGACACTTCCCATCCCACGGGACACAGCCGTGGGTCGAACAACACCAGAAATTACAAATCACGATTTACAGGGTCTCCCCCACCTCCTCCCTTCCATCCCCACCCTTCCTGTGCTTGTCCACGGGGCAGGAACCTCTCCGTCCTCAGATGGGCTCCCTCAGATGAGATGTCCAGGTGGTTTTTCCAGCCCCTCAGCCCCGTCCTTTCCACGGCGCCACACCCGGGGATGCTCCATGGAGCTGCACCACGGCTGGCAGGGGTCCCAGGTGAGGTGTGCGGAGCGCAGGTACGGCTGCAGCAAATCCAGGGAATTCAGCCTGGGCTCTGACCAACGCCTCCTCGAGGCCCCGTCCACGTTTCTCCCGCGCGTTCATCCGCGCAGCGCCTGGGCCCCTCCGGAGTGGCTGCTCCCTAGTTATTTATTTATTTCTCGCTCTCATTAATCTGCCAGCGCCGTTAATCACCATCACCGCGGCCCAGCCCGCGTTGCCAGCTCGATTATCCCGATTATCCCGCCTGCCCTTCCCATTCCCGCAATCCCTCGTGCCACGGCACTCAAGAGGTGGCCAGCCCTCGCCCTCCGCGCCGGCGCCTGGCAAACGCCAAGTGACACCGGGGCTTTGCTCGCCGGGAGAGGGGAGGACGAGGCCACCACGACGAGGAGGGACGGGCAGAGCCTTTATGGCAGCTGGCAAACCCCGGCCCAGCCCGGCGCGGATCCGCGCGGAGCCCGGTGCGCGGCAGAGCCGGGGTTAACGCGGGAGCGCAGCCGCGGCCCTGAACCTTAAACAAACTTCCAGCAGCATTCTCCCGGCAGCCGCCTGACATTTTTCTTTATGTTTCGTCAGTCATATCTGAGCGATCAGACAGCCGCCGCACGTGGTGCACCCACCAGGATTATTATCTCGAGCAGAGGCCCAGAGCTCATTGTAGCAGGCATGTAATTCTTTACAATGTATGCCACGTTAAGTGTGTTGGGTTATCTATTCAACAGCTGACTGAGCCGGGCTCTCAGCTCTCCTCAACAACCATGTAAGAAGCGATGACAATTGTACTACTTCATAAGGGCTGCATGCAACTCTGACACACACTTCACAGCAACCAGTCATCTATATAAACCAATTTCAAGAGCAAAATTGCATGGTGCCTCCACTCTGTTATAAACACAATGATATCCACTCAGAGCTGATAAATGCGCCGCATTTCTCCCGAGCTCCGGAGGGCCGCTTCCCTCCCCGCCGCCCGCGGCTCCCGGCGGCGCGTGGGGACGGCGGGAAGGGGACGCCGGCACGGGGACGCTCCCCCTCCTCAGAGCCCGCGTCTGATGAGCTGGGAGAGAAAACAAGGTTAGGCCTAATTAAGGTTTTAAATACTTCTCGACTGCGGAGCAATTTTCAAATTAATTACGGTATCTTTTCCTAGGATTAATGCGGTGTAATCCTTGTTACGGAGTAAAATATCTATAGCAACCACAAAGTCCTTGAGAAAATACTTCAGCACCGAACGCTCCGACAAAGGGGGAGATTAAAGACTGTCAGACAGATTAAACCCATTTTTCCTGGCTATTATGGCTGGGTAAAAGAGTGTGTGGAACCAGCAATCCCAGTTACAGATGTGCCGGCAACACGTGAGGCTCTAATTTTGGGAATTCTGCGAATTCCCACCAGTTCGAGGTGGCAAATGTCATTTCTGGAATTCTGCGAATTCCCACCACTTGGAGGTGGCAAATGTCATTTCTGGAATTCTGTGAATTCCCACCACTTGGAGGTGGCAAATGTAATTTCTGGAATTCTGCGAATTCCCACCAGTTCGAGGTGGCAAATGTCGTTTCTGGACTGCGAGCAACAACCCAGCCTCCTGCACTGAGCGCGGAACCCCCGCAGTGTCACAGTGCAATGAAAAGATGAAATATGGCTACAGCGATCTTGATTTAATGAACCCTGTAATTGAATACCCAACCAAATAGACATCCTGATAAAACACAACAGGGAGTGTTGCTTTTTTTAATTCAGATAAAGAATAGGATCAATCTCGCCCGGTTCCCATTGTTCAGCAGGCCTACAGGAGAGTTTAAAAAGTGATCGGGAGCCAGCCAGAGGTGATCCTGGTCTTGCTGAGTGCTGGAGAATAAAAAAAACATTTCAAAATTAATTTCTACATTCCTATCACACTGCCTTTTTTTTTTGGTCCTGACCACTGGAAAGCACCCCAAGGTTCATCCCCAACCCGTGGTGCTGATTCCAAAGGGTGTTGAAGGTGAGTCCCAGCCAAGGTTTTCCCTCGGAGCTGGGATGCTCCAGGACAAATTCCCAGCACTGTGCCTGGAAGTGGTGGCTGGGGAATGGAGACAGGGTGGGAAAATGGGACCCAGAGGAGCCCCTGGGGTTGTGACCGCGGACACAGGACAGTGACACACAGGGACAGGACAGTGACACATGGAGACACAGGCACAGGAGAGTGACACACAGGGACAGGACAGTGACACACAGGGACACAGGACAGTGACACACAGAGACACACTGAGACACAGGACAGTGACACACAGAGACACAGGCACAGGACAGTGACACACAGAGACAGAGGCACAGGACAGTGACAAACAGGGACAGGACAGTGACACACAGGGACAGGACAGTGACACACTGGGACACAGGACAGTGACACACAGGGACAGGACAGTGACACACTGGGACACAGGACAGTGACACACAGAGACACACTGAGACACAGGACAGTGACACACAGGGACAGGACAGTGACACACTGGGTGTGCTGGCTTGAAGGCAAAACCAGCGAGAGACTCCAAGTCAGAAAAACAATTTAATAGGAAAGGAAAAAAAAGTAAAATAAAATAAAACACATGCAATGGTACAAAAGATCACTGACAGAGTCAGAATACAACCTGAAACCGTGGTGGTGGCAGTCCAGATGAAGTGGTCTTGTTGAAGCAGTGTTCTTGCAGAAAGGTTTGGTAGCTCTTGTCCTCTGGGAATCCAGTGGGTAAGGCTGCCTCTGCTGTCCCAAGGCCCCGATTATATCCAGGTGGGAATGCTTGGCTCCTCCCCCTGGGCGGAGCATCTCACAATGGACTGATATCATTTTATCAGTTTTGCAATGGGTCCTTGATTGCCTATTAAACAGAGATAGCTCCTGGGGAGAGTTATCTATGAGTCATGCAGGACAGTATTGATGGGCCATTAACAGAAGATAGTCTGGAGGGAGGGGGCACGGGAAACAGTGGTGCACAACAACATTTCATGTAGATGGTGATAGAATACATACTTTGGGCACATTTTACATTGTAACCTAGGACATAATCCACCCCTTATTCTATGACCATCTACATTATACCTAAATTAATACATTCTTACAGCTAGATAGATAAATATACACATATACAGAATGAAACCCTACACTCAGTTCTCACTTAAAATTAGGTCTCCCTGTGGTACACAACGGGTTTCCCCATCTTTCTGCATTACCCACCAAGTGGAACCAGGTCCTTGAGCAAAAACAATCCCACGGATGGGTCTGCCTTTGCTTGATGTGGGATTAATCCAAACAGTTTTTCCTAAGATGCCTTTCATGTGTACCACAGGGACTTTATCTCCATCCACTGTGTGCAAGGGTTCAGACTGGGCAGGACCAGCTCGATTGATTGACCCTCGAGTGTTGACCATCCAGGTGGCCTTTGCTAAGTTCAGTTCCCAGTTTTTGAAAGTCCCCCCACCGAGCGCCTTCAGGGTAGTCTTAAGTAACCCATTGCACCGTTCAACTTTCCCGGCAGCTGGTGCATGATAAGGGATGTGATATATCCATTCAATGCCATGTTCTCTAGCCCAGGTGTTTATAAGGCCGTTCTTGAAATGGGTCCCATTGTCTGACTCGATTCTCTCAGGAGTGCCATGTCTCCACAAGACCTGCTTTTCAAGGCCTAAGATAGTATTCCGAGCAGTAGCATGAGGTACAGCGTAGGTCTCTAACCATCCAGTGGTGGCTTCCACCATAGTTAGCACATAGCGCTTGCCTTGGCGGGTTTGGGGAAGGGTGATGTAGTCAATCTGCCAGGCCTCCCCATACCTGTACTTCAACCATCGTCCACCGTACCACAGAGGCTTTACCCGCTTGGCCTGTTTGATTGCAGCGCAGGTCTCACAGTTGTGGATGACCTGTGAGATGTTGTCCATAGTAAGGTCTACTCCTCGGTCACGGGCCCATCGGTATGTTGCATCTCTCCCCTGATGACCAGACGCATCATGGGCCCAACGGGCTAAGAATATTTCTCCCTTGTGTTGCCAGTCTAGATCCACCTGTGATACTTTCACCTTGGCGGCTTTGTCCACCTGCTCGTTGTTGTGATGCTCTTCATTAGCCTGACTCTTGGACACATGTGCGTCCACGTGTCGAACCTTAACGGTCAGCTTCTCTACTCGGGCGGCGATGTCTTGCCAAATCTCAGCAGCCCAGATGGGTTTCCCTCTGCGCTGCCAATTGGCCTTTTTCCAGCGGTTCAGCCATCCCCACAGAGCATTAGCTACCATCCACGAGTCGGTGTAGAGATAGAGTCTTGGCCACTTCTCTCGTTCGGCAATATCTAAAGCTAACTGGATGGCTTTAAGTTCTGCAATTTGACTTGATCCACCTTGTCCTTCAGTAGCTTGTGCAACTCGTCGTGTGGGGCTCCATACTGCAGCCTTCCATTTCCGGTTAGCGCCTACAATTCGGCAGGAACCGTCAGTGAAAAGGGCATATTGTCTTTCAGTCTCCGGTAGCTCGTTATACGGTGGGGCTTCCTCGGCACGTGTCACTTGTTCTTCCTCTTCTTCAAAAGATAATCCAAAAGTCTCACCTTCAGGCCAGTTAGTTATAATTTCCAGAATCCCAGGGCGATTCGGGTTTCCAATACGGGCGCGCTGTGTAATGAGGGCAATCCATTTGCTCCATGTGGTGTCAGTGGCATGATGTGTGGAAGGAACCTTTCCCTTGAACATCCATCCCAGCACTGGTAGTCGAGGTGCCAAAAGCAGCTGCGTTTCAGTGCCAATTACTTCCGAGGCAGCTTGAAGTCCTTCATAGGCGGCTAAGATTTCTTTCTCTGTGGGAGTGTAGTTGGCTTCAGATCCTCTGTAGCTTCGGCTCCAGAATCCCAGTGGTCGGCCCCGAGTCTCCCCAGGCACCTTCTGCCAAAGACTCCAAGACAGGCCATTGTTCCCGGCTGCTGAGTAGAGCACGTTCTTCACCTCTGGTCCCGTCCTCACTGGGCCAAGGGCTACCGCATGAGCGATCTCCTGCTTGATCTGGGCAAAGGCTTGCTGCTGTTCAGGGCCCCAGTGGAAATCGTTCTTCTTGCGGGTGACCAGGTAGAGAGGGCTCACAATCTGGCTGTACTCAGGAATGTGCATCCTCCAGAAACCTATGGCGCCTAGGAAAGCTTGTGTCTCCTTCTTGCTGGTCGGTGGGGACATGGCGATGATCTTATTGATGACCTCAGTGGGAATCTGCCGCCGTCCATCTTGCCACTTTACTCCCAGGAACTGGATTTCTTGGGCCGGTCCCTTCACTTTACTTCGCTTAATGGCAAAACCAGCTTTCAGCAGAATCTGGATGATCTTTTCTCCTTTCTCAAAGACTTCCCCTGCTGTGTTCCCCCATACAATGATGTCATCAATGTACTGTAAATGTTCAGGAGCCTCACCTTTTTCCAGTGCAGTCTGGATCAGTCCATGGCAGATGGTGGGGCTGTGTTTCCACCCCTGGGGCAGTCGGTTCCAGGTGTACTGTACGCCCTTCCAGGTGAAGGCAAACTGGGCCCTGCACTCTGCTGCCAAAGGAATGGAGAAGAAGGCATTGGCAATATCAATGGTCGCATACCACTTTGCTGCCTTGGACTCTAGCTCGTACTGAAGCTCCAACATGTCTGGCACAGCAGCACTTAGTGGTGGGGTGACTTCATTCAGAGCACGGTAATCCACCGTCAGTCTCCATTCTCCACTGGACTTACGCACTGGCCATATAGGGCTGTTGAAAGGTGAACGAGCCTTGCTGACCACCCCTTGGCTCTCCAGTTTCCGAATCATCTCATGGATAGGAGTCACAGAGTCTCTGTCGGTGCGGTATTGCCGTCGGTGTACTGTTGTTGTGGCGATTGGTACCTGTTGTTCTTCAACTCTTAGTAGTCCCACAGCACAGGAGTCATCTGAGAGACCAGGCAAGGTACTCAGTTGTCTGATGTCTTCTGTTTCTACAGCAGCTATCCCAAAAGCCCAGCGATATCCTTTTGGATCTTTGAAGTATCCATTTCTGAGGTAGTCTATGCCAAGGATGCATGGGGCCTCTGGGCCAGTCACGATGGGGTGTTTTTGCCACCCATTCCCGGTTAAACTCACTTCGGCCTCCAATACAGTCAGCTGCTGGGACCCTCCTGTCACTCCAGAAATAGAAATGGATTCTGTTCCTACATACCTTGATGGCATCAGGGTACATTGGGCACCAGTGTCAACCAAAGCCGTATATTTTTGTGGGTCAGATGTGCCAGGCCATCGGATCCACACAGTCCAATAGATCCGATTGTCCCTTTCCTCTACCTGGCTAGAGGCAGGGCCCCCCTATTCCTGGTCATGGTACACGTTGCTTTCTTCCTGTAAATATGTTCCTGAGGTCCCTTCAAGTGGATCAGTCATATCATTCTTCTTATACTGTCTGGGGTTCTGTGCCTTTGAGACTGGAGCAGTGTTGGCTCTAGATGAGCTCTTCGTGGTAGGTGTCTCTCTCTTCAGTTCACGTACCCGGGCTGCTAAGGAGGAGGTGGGTTTTCCATCCCAATTCCTCATGTCTTCTCCATGTTCCCGAAGAAAAGACCAGAGGTTACCCCGTGGAGTGTATCCTCTCTCCCTGGCTGGTGGGTACCTGCTCCTAATGGCAGAGACTCTTGTTGGTTCTGGCGAGATGTGGTAAATTTCTTCCTTAAGTTCCTTTTTTAGTTTCTGATGGCCCTCTTCAATCAAGCTCCGGACTTGCTCAGCCAGCCTTGTTTCCACGGATGAGACATGGGTACGAAATGGGGCGGTGACAGTATCCTCGTAAATTCTTAGTTTATTGACCAAGACGCCCACCTTGTCCTCACCTTCCCTCCATTGCAGCGTTGCCAGGTAACGGGAGCACATCTCTGGTCCAAGCCGTGCAAATCTCAACCACATCTGCGATGTGCACTGTACATCATCTGGGCTTTTAGGAAATCTCTCGTCTTCTGAGAAAATGATCTCCAGCACAGCCAATTCCCTCAGGCATCGGATACCTTGTTCCATTGTGCTCCATTTTCCTTGGTGCACCTGGAGGTCTTCTTTACAAAGGTATCTGTCCCTCACACTTGTTAGCAGTCGCCGCCAGAGGCTGAGAGTTTGTTGGGTTCTCCCGATCCCCTGGTCAATGACCACATCCCGAGACAGCGATCCCAGTTGCCTGGCCTCACTTCCATCCAGAATGGTGTCATTGGCTGCAGCGTCCCAGATGCGGAGCAGCCAGGTTAGGATGGACTCGTTTGTCTGGCGGGTGAATTCCCTCCGCAGGTCACGCAGTTCACCCAGGGATAGAGAGCGGGTGATGATCTCTGGCTCTGTCTCTTCTGCTGGGTGCGAAGGTCCTGCCACATCCTCATCAGTCATTATGCGGACTGATTTGCTCTTTGATTTCTTCTTCTGAACAGGGGCAACTGCCACTGGTTTAGGTTGTTCTGCTTCGGTGACAGTTTGTGTAGAGATGCTGATGGCACTTTTGGTTTCTTTCTCCTCTGTGACAGCTTGTGTAGACACTGACACTGTTGCTTTGTTTTTGGTTCCTTTCTCCTCTGTGATGGTCTGAGTAGATGCAGAAACTGTTGCTTTGTTTTTGGTTCCTTTCTCTTCTGTGATGGTCTGAGTAGATGCAGAAACTGTTGCCCTGTTTTTGGTTCTTTTCTCTTCTGTGACAGTCTGCATAGATGCGGTTCTTGTTTCCTCTACGACAGTTTGTGTAGACACGGATGCCGTTGTTTTGCATTTGTTTCTTTTTCCCTCCTCCTCAAGGAGACGCTGCACCACCCCATGTAGTGTTTGATTTCTAAACATGGTGCAGGCCGTGCAGAGAAGGCAAAGCAGAACTAACAACAATATTATGCTGTCCTTGGCACCTAGAGAGAACTCAATACTTTTGAAAACTGCTGTGCCATACCTAAAAGACTGGAAAAAATCATTCTTTACCCCTCCCCACAGGGGCTGGGTGCGATTATTGAGAGCCCAGATGTAGCATTCTGGACCAGGACAAGAAAACAAAATAGAGTATATATTCCGAATGATGCTCATTGCCTCAGAGGTTATCACACAATAAACATAATAGACCAATACAGCAATTCTGGTACCATACCCTGGTCTACACATGAGCATTAAGACCGGCAAATACTGCCCCATGTGTGGGAAAATGTAGAGAGCTAGGTATAAGATATATGAAAGCATGTTGAGCATCATAGCGGACAGCTGTTTCTTTTTTCCTCACTACAAAATTGTAATTCTGACTTTTCTCAGTACCTCCTGCCCCACGTTGGGCGCCAAAATATATGTGCTGGCTTGAAGGCAAAACCAGCGAGAGACTCCAAGTCAGAAAAACAATTTAATAGGAGAGGAAAAAAAAAAAGTAAAATAAAATAAAACACATGCAATGGTACAAAAGATCACTGACAGAGTCAGAATACAACCTGAAACCGTGGTGGTGGCAGTCCAGATGAAGTGGTCTTGTTGAAGCAGTGTTCTTGCAGAAAGGTTTGGTAGCTCTTGTCCTCTGGGAATCCAGTGGGTAAGGCTGCCTCTGCTGTCCCAAGGCCCCGATTATATCCAGGTGGGAATGCTTGGCTCCTCCCCCTGGGCGGAGCATCTCACAATGGACTGATATCATTTTATCAGTTTTGCAATGGGTCCTTGATTGCCTATTAAACAGAGATAGCTCCTGGGGAGAGTTATCTATGAGTCATGCAGGACAGTATTGATGGGCCATTAACAGAAGATAGTCTGGAGGGAGGGGGCACGGGAAACAGTGGTGCACAACAACATTTCATGTAGATGGTGATAGAATACATACTTTGGGCACATTTTACATTGTAACCTAGGACACTGGGACACAGGACAGTGACACACAGAGACACAGGACAGTGACACACAGGGACAGGACAGTGACACACTGGGACACAGGACAGTGACACACAGAGACACAGGACAGTGACACACAGGGACAGGACAGTGACACACAGGGACAGGGACACAGGACAATGACACACAGGGGCACACAGGGACACACAGGGACACAGGACAGTGACACACAGGCACAGGACAGTGACACACAGGGACAGAGGCACAGGACAGTGACACAGAGGGACAGGACAGTGACACAGGGGCACAGGACGGTGACACACAGGGGCACACAGGGGCACAAGACAGTGACACAGAGGGACAGGGACACAGCACAGTGACACACAAGAACAGGACAGTGACACACAGGGGCACAGGACAGTGACACACAGGGGCACGCAGGGGCACAGAGGGGCACAAGACAGTGACGCAGAGGGACAGGGACACAGGACAGTGATACACAAGAACAGGACAGTGACACACAGGGACACAGGACAGTGACACACAGGGGCACACAGGACAGTGACACACAGGGACAGAGGCACAGGACAGTGACACACAGGGGCACAGGACAGTGACACACAGGGGCACACAGGACAGTGACACACAGGGGCACAGAGGGGCACAAGACAGTGACACAGAGGGACAGGGACACAGGACAGTGACACACAAGAACAGGACAGTGACACACAGGGACACAGGACAGTGACACAGGGGCACAGGACAGTGACACTCCAGGCCACAGGCACAGGCTGAAGGTCCAGGTGGCTGCACAGGATCTCCCTCGGTCCCTCACCGTGCTCTGCCCCACTCAGAGCCCTCCCTTTGTTCCCTTTCCGCAGAACCCTTCCCACATCCACCTTTCTCCTCCGCTCAGAAAATAAAGTTCCGTGCAAGCCTCGCGCCGTCCTCCCTGAGAGTTCCCAGCCCCGACTCATCTTTCCACACCCGAATTTATTTTTAAGGGAACAATTAACGCTGATCCTCATGGAAAAGCTTCCCCATCCCGCGCTCTCCGAGCAGTTACGGCCGAGAACAGCGGGCAGAGCAGGCACCGGCTCAGAGCTGACTTTGCTTCCTAGATTGGTCTACAATCCTCATTTTACTCTAATTTAACCTTTCCTAGTTAATTTATATCGGTTCAGCTTGCCAGCCTGTACCTGCCAGAGTGATCATCTCCCATCAAGGGGCTGGGCGTGGACGGGGCTGCTCTCTGTCGGCTCCGTAACCAACACACCTAATTAAAGTCCTTAAAAACCTTTAATGTGACAAGACGAGACAGGAACGGGCAGGGAAAATAAGAGAGGATCTTTCAATTACTCTAATCACGCCGGCTTTCAAGTCCCTATCAAAACACGGCGCGGGCTGAAACTTTGCGCAGTTTTCCCTCTTCCAGGAGGCTCCCGGTGCCCGTCCCGGCCGAGTCCCTTTTCCCCTCTCCCTTAATGAGAGGGAAGCGAGAGGGGAAAAGGGAAAGCAAATATAGCGAGCGCTCGTAATAAATGATTAAATTGTCCTCCAGGCCCGTTTTGCATATGAATATAAAAGTTGTGATTAATAGGTTATCTCGAGCATTAACAAAGGCTCCGGCAAACACCGGGCAGCGGCTCGGGCTTTGCCAGCCCTTTTCTGCTTTTCAATGGGGCCGCAGCGGAGCGTTCGCTGGAGTCCCAAATTCCGGCCAACAAGGCCATCAAAGGCAGGGCGGATTGCGGCTTTCGCACCCCGGGGGGCTCCGTGCCCATTGTGAGCCTCGATGTCCCCGCCGGGCTGGCCATTAACAGCGATTTCAACCCAAAAACCGAGGCGGAAAGCAAGGCCCCGTGCCGGGGGCACAGCGCCGGCCCCCACAAAGGGGACATCTGGAGCACGGGCACCGCCCGCCCTGCGCTGCTCCATCGCTGCCCCCCGAGCCGCAGCCCCAGCTCCGGGTGGGTTTTAGAGCCCCAGAGCCGAGCAGAGCCCGCTCGCCAGCTGCCCCCGGCACGGGCACCGAGGGTCGTTCCTGCCGCCAAGGCCCGTGCCAGGCTCAGCTCGGGACGCTCCCGGCCCTGGAGCACGGACAATGCCCAAGGGAAGCGTGGCCAGAGCCTTTCCCCACCGGGCACTGAAAACGAGCAGGGAACGCGGGTTTTGGCCGCCAAAAAATCCACTTCGCGTCCATCCCATTTCTTCCCGCTCGCAGGTTTTTAATCCTCTCTTAAGCACTTTTAAAGTGCCCAATTTTTGTCTCATTTGAATTTAAATCAGCTTGTGTGGGGAACTTGGAGAACTTTTTTTTTTTTTCTTTTTTTTTTAAATCGAGCTTGTTTGGCAGGTACCTTTTTCCCAAGATCACCCAGCTTTAATTTTAAATTTCAAAAGCCTTGCGTTTAATCCCTTGAGCTGGCCTGGTACCTTGCACCATCTGTTCTGGGGTTTTGTTATAACCGAGAGCACCTGCAGAGTTTTGCAACATTTCAAGCCGTCTGTGGACTAGAATCAAAATAATTATAATTTTCATAAACTAAAGACGGCGATTCAGGTGCTGCGAGCCCCGATTCTGCACACCGAGCCTCTGCACGGGGAGCGTTTCTCCTGCAGGAGCGGGGTTTGTTCCCGCTGCCACAGGACAGCCGGGATGTCCCCGGGCACCCGGAGCCATCCCAGCCCTCCACTGCTGCCTGCTCCGGGCTGGGAGAAGCTCTGCTGCTGCCACCGCAGGTGGGACAGGACCAGAGGGAGCAGGAATTGTCCTTTTCCAGCAGCCACGCTGCTCAGGGGGTGCTGACAAGGGGTTAAGGCCATCCCTGTCCGCCCCCGCCTGCTCCAAAGGCGTCGCCGGGTGTTTGGGGGGGTAGGAAGGAAAAAGCGGAATGGTTTTCAGCTTCCCCGGGCAAACTAAAAACCCTTTAAAGAGAAGGTGTTGTTTAGACTTCATCGCCCAGAGCTCTCCATTGTGGGTGAATCCTCCCTCAGGGCATGCCGGATAACTCCGCACGGAGCGTGGGTGAGGATGGGGAGGGCACATCCCGAACCGCCGGGAATGGATCCCGTGGGGGATCTGCAGCGCTGCCTCCCACGGGGGCTGAGCAGGACCTTGTGCAAGGGGCAGCAGAGCCCCAGTTCCTGCTGGACATGCGCTCCAGGCCCTCTGGTGATGTCCCTGTGTGAGGACGGGTGTGAGCTCCTCACCCTCATCCTCATCCTCATCCTCACCCTCATCCTCATCCTCATCCTCATCCTCATCCTCATCCTCATCCTCATCCTCATCCTCATCCTCATCCTCATCCTCATCCTCATCCTCATCCTCATCCTCATCCTCATCCCCATCCCCATCCTCATCCTCATCCTCATCCTCATCCTCATCCTCATCCTCATCCTCATCCCCATCCTCATCCCCATCCTCATCCCCATCCTCATCTCCCTGCTGAGAGGAGTGAGATTTGTCTTTACAGACAAGCCCTGGGTCTGCTGGTGGATAAAACCAGCGCTGAGAGATGAGAGAAACAACGGGAAGGATTCTACTGATTGATGGATGGAAAAGAAGAAATTTGCCTTTACAAACAAACCGTAGGGCTGTTTATAAATGAAATTGGATATTGAAAGAGGAAAGTAACAATGGAGAAAACCCATAAATCCTATAAGAATTAAAAATTACGTAGGTTATACATGAAAGGGGAATCTTAGGCATTTTGGGAAGTCTGTGCCTCTCAAGTCCCTCAGCCAATGGGGAAAGAGAGAGGGAAATGCGGCCGGGAAATCGGGATAAAAAGGAGGCTGCATCCTCCGAAAACTGAGAGACCCCAGGGGAAATGCCCCATGGCCTCTCCCTTATTGGAATAAAGTAAAAGGACTGCTCTGTCTCCTTTTTGGACACAAACCTCTGGTGTTCGTGGATTAATTCCACTAACACTTCTGAGATGGGGAAAGCTCAGCCTAAGCTGGGAGTCCTGGGGTGCTTGGTAAGAAATGGATGGACAAAAGAGGCGGACAAGAGTTTTTATGGAACCATGGAATAGAATCACGGAGCCTGTTTCCTGAGAGGAATAACCAGACATGGATTTCTCCTCTGGCAGAGGCGCCCGAGCCAAAGCCCACCTTTCAAAGCAGTGCCCCTCCTCTTGCACTCTCGCCTGGAGCCTTTTCTCCTCTGCCAGCGGGGTTTGTTCAGGAGGCTGAGGCAGGAGGGGCAGATCCTGGTGGGAAGGGTCATCCCTTACCCTGACCCGGCATCTCCACCTTCCCATTTCCACGAAAATAAAATACAATGAAATGAAATCTGTATCTATATATAAATAAACTCCAGGAGCCGAGGCAGGAGTGAGTCCTCCCCTGCAGTTTGGGTTTTCAGGCTGGCCTGGGCTGTGTCCCCAGGGAACTGCTCCGTGTTCCTGCAGGAAGCAGCAGCTACGGCCGTTCCCACCTCCCCATGCCCGGGTGTCGGGGGCTTTCCCGGACATTCAGGTGGTTTCAGGGTCCTTTGCTCCCCTGCGCAGCTCCGAGCCGAGCCGAAGGAAGAGACGGAGTTCTCAGGTTTAGATTTTACAACGTTGCACACTTCATTTATTGTTTCTTATCTTACAATTTTCTCAGTCCGACAAGATGTTCGCAGCTGCATGGATTCCTCACGTCTCCCCCCCGAGCTGGGCTGTCCTTATCTTTTATACTAATTGCTACATATTTCTTATTTACTATTTCTTACCAATGTCTATCACTATTACTAAAAAGGTCATCTTTACTTTGACCCAATCCTCACTAACTACTTTGTGCCACCGTCACTGCAGAAATGGAGTGAGGGAAGGAGAAGGAGAAGAAGAAGGAGACAACACCCCAAATTCTCCATCTTGTCCCATTCACTTCAATGCTAGGAACCTAAAATTACTATTTTCTCACCCTGTGATAAGCTAAACTACTATTTCTCACATTCTTGTGGCCTGTAAACCTTCTCTCAGTGTAGGAAGTTTTTCCCATGGACTGAGATCAAATCCAGTGTCTCTCTGAGCTCTGGGCTGGGGTCCCAGACCCCCCTGCCCAGGTCCCTGACCCTCCAGGGCAGCCAAAGGAATGCCCTGGACTCCAACACCCGGGAAAAGTCACCGGGCTGTGCCGGCACCAGGAACAGTTTGCTGAGGCAAATGCCGCGGGGATGGCAGCGAAACCCAGTTAAAGGGAGTGGATTCCTGGACAGAAGGGTATTCCCAGGAAATGGAGCCCTCCCTCACATCCTGGGCTGCAAACGGGACAAGGGAAGGAGTGGAAGAGCTCGGATTCACCAGGTACCAGCCGGGAGCTGCCCCATGGCTTTGGGATTATTGAGACAATCCTTAGGAGGGGGGAGAGGGAGCAAACCCTACAAAACCTTACAAAATTCATAAAAAACCCTACAGAAACCCCCACAAAACCCCTACAAAATCCCAAAAAACCCCTACAAAACCCTACAAGAGCCCTACAAAACCTACAAAACCTTACAAAAACTCCAACAAAAACCAACCCCTCACTGCTGGGCTAAAGAAAACCTGGAGACACCACAACCCCAAACTCTCCACAAGCCCCTGGCAGGAGGGTGGGACCTTGGGCGGGGCTCTGCTCCAGGGAGCAGGGACAGGAGGAGAGGGAACGGCCTCAGGCCGGGCCAGGGGAGCTCAGGGGGGGCAGCAGCAGGAATTTCCCCATGGAAAGGGAGCTCAGGGCTTGGAAGTGCCCAGGGAGGTTTGCAGTGCCCATCCCTGGAGGTGTCCCAGGAATTCCTGGAGGTGGCACTTGGGGACAAGGTGGGGATTGGACACAGCTGGGACTCGGTGATCCTGGAGGGATTTTCCAGCCTAGAAGTTTCTGGGATTCTGTGGAAATTCCAGAAGGTTCTGGGTTGAGGCGGCACAGGAAGGGAGTGAGGCCTCCTGGGACTGGCTGTGCTGGGACCAAACATTGTGGTGGCACCAAATGTCACCTGTGGTGGCATCAAATGTCACCTGTGGTTGGCACAAGGGGGTGGAGGGGACTAAGGGTCCCCTCAGCAATGGTTCCACAGGGGAGAGAGGTATATAATATAGAATGCGTATAATGTCTATAAAATATTTAAATAAATTTATAATATATTAAAAATATAATATATAATAAATACACACTGTATAAGACATAAGATGTAAGATATAAGATATGATTCACTATATAATATAGATCTTCTATCTTTTACATATTATATATAATATCGATAATATATTCTCGATTCATAATATATTTAGATAATCTATATAATGTATATAATATAGGTAATGTGTGTGTATTATATATATTGGATTATATGTATATTGTCATAGATATAATATATGTCATATATATTATAGATTATATGTATATATGCATTAATACTCTTTACCTTCTAAATCCTGCTGGAAAATAAAATGGAATCATGTCCGAGAACCCAGGAATATTTTAAACCTGGTAACAGTTGTGCAGTTCTGAGCTACAGGAGTCAACACTTCACCTTTTCTTTTTATGCTCCCAGAAAATCAATTTATATTTGCTTTATCTCCTTTATTCGTATTTTATATGTTTCCTACTGATTCTTTATTTCCCTATTTTGCTTTTATCCCTTCACTCCTTCCTCTCTGAATACAAGGGGGAAACCTCAAAATTTTAAAGACTAAAATCTGTTTCTCTTTTCTAGATAACTCCCTAAGCTCAAGGTGCATAAAACTGGGATTTTAATATTTTTAGAATCAATAACCAAACACTGAAATATAAAATATACACACATAAAGAAGAAATAATCTCGTTTTTATGTTCTCACGAAAGGCACCGTGTGCCGGTATCATCCCTCTTGCAATTTTGTGGTTTCTTTCCGGCCACTCCGGGCTGTCGGAAAGGGAAGCGAATGGGATTAGGATATCAAATGTTGGGATGTTCCCTGCATTTATCTGCCCGGCAAGGGGCTGGAGCCGAGCAGGGGCTAATGGAAAGCGCGCACCCCAAACCGAGCGGAGCGGCATCAAAGGGAAATCCTTCTGCTCCTCGGATCCCATCTGTGCGGGGAAACCCAATTACCGCGGGGTTCCCGGACCTCCCTCTCCTCTTTTATGCTGCCTTTTGCTCCGAGTGCTTATTCTGATTTGATAACCCCGGCACAAACAAAGCGTCACCCCCGGCTCTTATCTCCCAACTCGCAGCTTTCCAATTCGCCTGAGTTAGTTCAGGACTTGACTCCGTATTAATTACCCCCACGGGGTCCTGCAGGGACAGGGCTGGGAAGGGCCTGGAAACCAAACCTCCGAGAGACAGGAAACCCCAGCAAAACAACCCGAAACCTAGGAGAAAAAAAGTAAAAATACCAGAAAATAAAAATAAAAAAACCCAGGGGGAAAAAAAAAAAAAAAGAAAATACCAGAAAATAAAAATAAAAAAAATTTAAAAATAAAAAAAAACAGGGGAAAAAAAAAAAAAGAACCCGAAAGAACAGCAATAAAAACAAACCATGAAAAAAAAACCACAAACCCTGCAAAAGTACCACCAACTACAAAAAAAAAAAAAAAAAAGGCAGAAAAAATGAACTCGAAGCAGCAACAAAAATAAAAGCAAACCAAGCAAAAAATACTACCAACTGCAAACAGAAAAAATGAACTCAAAGCAGCAATAAAAATAAAAGCAAACCAAGTAAAAACAAACAAACAAACAAAAAAACACCCACCACAAAGCCACAACCAACAAGCAAAAAAGCCACAGGAAAAAAGAAACTCAAAGCAACAATAGAAACAAACCAAACAAAAACTCCCCACAATAATTAAAAACATCACCAACTTAAAAAAAAAAAAAATAAGAGAGAGAAAAAGAACTCAACAAAATAATAATAAAAAAAAACCAAAAAAAAACCCCAGACCAAAAGAAACCCCACCACCAACTGAAAAAAAAACCCAAACAGAAAAAAAAGAACTCAACAATAAAAACAAACTGAACCAGAAACGCAAACAAGCCGAACAAAACCAACCCCAAAGTAAAGAAAACCCCAAACATTTTGTCGGTATTATCTTGACTGGATTTGCACAGCAGATCAATCACCAGATATTTCATCCCCAGCTTATTCCAGAGCAGTTTTGGGTTCATCCCTTCCATGCCCTGCCCATCCCATCCCATCCCATCCCATCCCATCCCATCCCATCCCATCCCATCCCATCCCATCCCATCCCACGGCATCCTTTGGGGTCACTGCTCTGCATCCCAGGGACTTTTCTCCCCGTGATTTCGGATGCTGGAAAATCCCCCACATTCCCAGAGAACCTCCCAGCTCTCAGCCCTAAGGAGCTGCTGCAGTTTCTCCAGAGCCAGAGCCTAAATCCAGAGTGGCACAGGGAACAAAGCCCAGGGATGAATCCCTGTTTTGGCTGTCCCAAAAAGGGTGTGAAAATCCCTGTCCCAATCCCATATTCCCTGATAAAGTTACTCCCACCTCCCAAAATACCAGTTTAATATAGAAACTTTGCTGGAATAACTGCAGAGCCAGATAAAATCTATCAAATCCCTCTCCTGTTGGGAACCCCCCCTGCTGAGGAATCTGCTGTCGCTGTCCAGGGATATCCTGGAACAGGCACGGGCTCTGGGAACACACACACACCCCAGCCGGGAGGGAAGCACCGTTCCTGGAGGAATCAGACATTCACCCCCAGCTGTCGAATAAAAAACAGCTGGAACAGTGTGGAAAGTGCCCGCAGCCCTCTAATGAGAGCGCCTGGCAAAGGAATCCCGGTGGTTATTCCTGGCACCCATTAATTAGGGGCCGCATTTCCGCAGCCCCGGTGAGAGGGGATAAATACTAATCTGAGTGACCCAGCCCCAGTTCCAGAGCTGAACAAATAGAATCTGATTTGCAGAGCGCATTATTCAATATTTCAGCCGTTAACCGCTGCTAAGATAATTCAGGGCTCCAATTGGAGCTGTCTTTATTTGGATTATTTCCAGCACAGCCAGAGAACAGCACTCGGCATCAATTAATGCCCAGTTCTCATCCAGCGGGAATCCGTGATGTCCAAACCAGACCTCCCTGGATGAGGGATGAACTCAGGGATGAACCGGGTGAACGCGGCTGCTTTATTTGGGGCGTTTCCTTATATTTTAATTAACGCCGTCAAGAAGAATCTATTGATTTGCTAAGCTGTTTTTTAATGAATTATCACACCCAGAGCCTGTGGCTTCTGAGAAATCTTTGCTGCCGTGTGCAAGAAGGCTTTGAAAACCGAAAAAAAAAAAAAAAAAAAGAGAAATAAACTAAAATAAGAAAAGCAAAAGCAGAAGGAACGTTTCACCCGGCCCTAACACTCCTGAAGCCCCGAGTAGTTAATTTATGGAATCTCCTGTTAGTGAGTGAACAAAGGTAAAAATAACAGGCCAGTTATAAACTGGTGCTGTGATGACATCGTGAATTATTTAAAAAGGGCACGTTCAGTGTGACCAGCGAGCCATCAATCAGAACAGACAGTGATGAGAAAAAGAGGTTTCAGTCACTTCCTCTCTGGCAGCAGAACAATCCCGCTCGCAGGTACCGCGGCGCCGCTGACCCGGTGTCACCGCATTGTCACCGTCCCCTTTGAAGGGCCGGAGCGGCTCCTCTCAATATTGGAATGCGAGGAGTAAATAAATCCCGGGCTGGGCTCTGCCTTCCCTGCACACTTCAATTTGTCTGACAATGGGCAGGACACGGACGCACAAATCTCTTCAAGCACCGATGAATTTTTTATGGCAGCTCCAGTCCAGCGGTGAAGGACGGGCTCTAAATGGGAGCGGCGCCGCTCTGAGCAGGAGCCCCCGGGGACAGAGCCCCGGGAAGGGATTTCTGTGGGATTCAGCCCTTCCCGAGTGCTCCTCGGGCCCTGCCTCACTCCCAGAGCTGCCACAGGGCCCTGGGGTGGGGCCCATCCCATAGGGAGTGGAAAATCATCCCACAGGGAGTGGAAACCTGTCCCATAGGTAATGGAAACTCATCCCACTGGGAATGGAAACCCATCCCATAGGACATGGAACCTCATCCTGTTCGGCATGGAAACTCATCCCATAGGGAATGGAAACCTGTCCCATAGGGAATGGAAACCTATCCCATGGAACATGGAACCTCATCCCGTTCAGCATGGAAACTCATCCCATTGGGAATGGAAATCTATCCCATGGGACATGGAAACCCGTCCTGTTCGGCATGGAAACTCATCCCACTGGGAATGAAAACCCATTCCATAGGGAATAGAAACCCATCCCATGGGACATGGAAACCCATCCCATAGGGAATGGAAACCTGTCCCATAGGGAATGGAAACCTGTCCCATTGGGAATGGAAACCCCCTCAGCCTCCACTGTTGCCAACCACCAGTGGGATTAGGAAATGCCTCTGAAAAACCTGGCTTAATCACCCAGATCCCAACCTTGGCTCAATCAATCCATACCCAAAACCTGGCTTAATCAAACCAAACACAAAATCTGGCTTAATCACCCAGATCCCAACACTGGCTCAATCAATCCATACCCAAAACCTGGCTTAATCAAACCAAACCCCAAATCTGGCTTAATCACCCAGATCCCAACCCTGGCCTAATGAACCCAAACTCTCCGTGGCTTTCCAAGGAAGCGAACCTTGCAGCTGAGCCGCTGAGTCTGGAGGAGAAGGGAGAGGAAACTGCACTCCAAGTTTGTATTTGTGTTGGATTCGTGCAGGAGAGGCTCCTTCACCTGATGCCCCCTGGAATTCTATCCCAAATTTTCCCTCAGACCCCAGTTCAGGTGCTGGACGCTCCCGATGAGCCCCTGGATCCCTGCAGCTGCAAGGACGGCACCAGGAGGAATAGATTGCGCAGAGTTCCAGGTTTGAAGAGCAGAGCTGCTCCCAGGAGCACAGGGATGCAGGGACGCAGGGATGCAGGGATGTAGGGGCACAGGGATAAAAGGATAAAGGGACACAGGGACACAGGGATGCAGGGATGCAGGGATGCAGGGATGCAGGGATGCAGGGACGCAGGGATGCAGGGGTGAGGGCATGAGGGTATCCAGGGATGTAGGGATGAAAGAATATAGGGATGAGTGGATGCAGGGATGCAGGGGTACAGAGATTTGAGCATGAGGGAGTGCAGGGATGTGTGACATAAGGATGAGAGGACACAGGGATGAGGGGAAACAGGGATGAGGGAATAGGGGATACAAGGACACAGGGATACAGGGACACAGGGATGAGGTGATACAGGGATGAGGGGATACAAGGACACAGGGCTAAAAGGATAAAGGGATACAGGGACACAGGGATAAATGGACACAGGGATAAAAGGATAAAGGGACACAGGGATGAGGGGATACAGGGATACAGGGATGCACAGACACAGGAACACAGGAATACAGGAATAAAGGGACACATGGATAAAAGGATAAAGGGGCACAGGGATGAGGGGATGCAGGGATGCAGGGACACAGGGATGAAAAGATGCAGGGACACAGGGATGCAGGGACACAGGGATGAAAAGATGCAGGGACACAGGGATGCAGGGACACAGGGATGAAAAGATGCAGGGACACAGGGATGCAGGGACACAGGGATGCAGGGACACAGGGATGAAAAGATGCAGGGACACAGGGATGCAGGGACACATGGATGAAAGGATAAAGGGACACAGGGACACAGGGATGCAGGGACACAGGAATAAAAGGATAAAGGAACACAGGGATGAGGGGTTGCAGGGATACAGGGACACATGGATAAAAGGATAAAGGGACACAGGGATGAGGGGACACATGGATAAAATGATAAAGGGACACAGGGACACATGGATGAAAGGATAAAGGGACACATGGATGAGGGGATGCAGGGACACAGGGACGCATGGATAAAAGATAAAGGGACACAGGGATGAGGGGATGCAGGGACACATGGTTGAAAGGATAGAGGGACATGGGAATGAGGGGACACATGGATAAAAGGATAAAGGGACACAGGAATGAGGGGACACATGGATGAAAGGATAAAGGGACGCGGGGATGAGGGGCTGCCTCCCCTCCCGCCCTGGCCCCTCTCAACCCCGAGCCTGCAGCGCTGCCCCTCAGAGCCCCCAGCCCTTCACCCACTCCTGATCCTCAGTCCTGCTCCAGCAACACTTCCCAGGAATCCATTCGTCTCCGGGGAACCTCGTACCACTCCAAACCTCTACTCTGCCACTTAATTGTTCCTAACAGGTAAATCAAAGGTAAAAGAGAACTAATTAATTTTCCAGCTCGGTTTTATTTTACTGTTACTGTTTGGAGAAAATAGAACTAAACCCCATTAGTGTTAAGGTAAGACCATGAAACAACATAATATAATGCAAGAAAGACATTTAATAGCGTGGAGGAATGTTAAATTACTAATTAACTCCAAGTTCCTGGATAAAAAAGCCGAGTAATTTACAGGATTATTGCAACGTGCAGCTCAGATTGCCACGAGGGTCAGCTCGGGAGCATTTCCTGCTATTTCCTTCAGCGGGGTGGTTATTGTAGAATTCCTCTCACATTAAAATCCGCTGTCCTTACCCACAGTTCAGTGCTGCTAATTAGCAGCCGCTCAGCTTCCCCAGCAGTCTTTTTTTTTTTTTTTTTTTTTTTTTTTTTTTCCCCACGTGAAGCTGCCAAATGTTCCCAACTGCTCAAGATGCTCCCCAGCCCGTCTCCGAGCGTCCGGAGCCCGCCCGGCCCGGCCCCGCTGCCCCTCGGGCTCAGCCCCGGCCCAGGCAAACCCCGGGCACATCCCCGGTCCCGCTCTTTGTGTCGGGTTGGCAGAACCCTCCTGGCGCCTTCGGCTGAGCCACACAACTCGGGAATGTCGATTTTTTTCCCTCCTCTCTCTTCCCAAAGACGCAAATCCTGCTCGGGCGCTCGACGCCGCGAGCTCTCCGAGCTGTGGGATTTTTATTTTTTTTTTTTCCTTCCCCCCTTCAAAAGCGACTGTTTCCGCATTCTATTTAAACTTCCATTCAAACAAGAAAGCCAGGAAAGGCATCTTTTAGTTTTTCCCTAAATATATAAGAAGAATGCCCGAACTTTGATGAATAATGGATTAAATGAGGCATCTCCCATCAAAGGCAGGAAGAGGAGCTGCTCCACAGAAAGGCTCCGCTATCAAACGGCACTTTGTTGTCTTAAACGCTGCTCAGATCTGCAGCACCACAGAGCTCGTGGCACATTAATGCTGGAGTTATAAATGGCAGCAAAGAGTTTATTACTATTATTATTATTATTATTATTATTATTATTCGTAAAGAGAAGGAGAATTCAGCTTTCCTTGGTTCTAGCCAACCCCCAGCAGTTTGAAAAGGGAGAAATTTGGCCGAGAACCGCTGAGCCTCCTCTTTTCCTCTCCCTTTTGTTGGCTTTATGACTAATTTATGTTTAACCTTCTGGAGAATCCATGGTCACAAGACACTTTCTGAAAAAATTCAAAGCAACTTTGGCTGTGTCCAACAGGAGGGCAAAAGGTCTGTGGAGCCGGGGAAGGGCTGGGAATTGAAAGAGGCGGCACGATCTTCTTCACCTCCTCTTCACGGCGCTGAGAGCAATCAGGAAACAGCCGCTAATTGCTTCATCAAAATTAAGCTTCTCCAGCTTCATACCAATTATTTCCCCGTGGCTGTTTAGAGTTCCGTGCGCCTCCCATCCACACCAAGGGGGAAAAAAAAAAATAAAATAAATTAAAATAAGATGAAGCAGGGATGCGAACGGCAGCGTGTTTCCCCGGAGGCTGAGAGCGCGATCAGGATTTCAGGGCTCACCTACGGAACTCCCGCTCTGAATTCCCAAAGCTGCCCGAAACAGGCAGCGCCTGAACGTGCTGCATTTCCACTCGAGGAAGGCTTGTAGAATTTACTCAGGACAAGAGCGCGGAATTCCAGGCGCTGACAGGGATAAATCCATTCAGTCGGGGATCAAAACAGTAGCCCAAGGGTAACAAAGGACAAGTGTCAACCACATTTGCTCTGAGTGCCACAAAAATCCCCCCTGGGAATTCCAATCGTGGGGCTCTAGAACTGTATTTATATAAGAGTGGGCGTTTTTTGGTGTTTTGGTTTTTGTTTTTGTGGGGGTTTTTTTTTGTTTGTTTGCTTTGTTTTATTTTTAAAGGGAGGGAATATAAAGCACGAGGGAATATAAAGGGCAGGAGGGCGACGCTTAGGGGGCGAAGAACTTCTAAACCGCTTTAATTTTTTTTTCTTCCAAATATGGTGAAGGAGCATTTAAACACAAATTTTAAAAGTGTTTTAAAATATTCAAACATTTACTCGGTGCTCAGGGAGGCCCTTCCTATCTGTGCGATGTGCAGGGATCTGTATTCCATACCTGTTAGTGGATATATAGAAATATATGGATATTATAAACGTGATAGATGTAGAGATACACTGATATAAAGACATGTATATGTATAATAGAAACGCACATATACATATAAGCACACTCATATACATAATATAATCACAATATTTATAATATAAAAATATATACATAATATAAAGACACATATATTCATAATAGAAATGGAAATATACATACAAGCACACTCATATATGTAATATAAACACAATATTTAGAATATAAATTATATATATAATATAAACACACATATATGTATAATAGAAATGCACATATATACAAATATATAGATATTTTATATGTGATAGATGTAGAGATACACTGATATAAAGACACATATATGTATAATAGAAACGCACATATACATATAAGCACACTCATATACATAATATAAACGCAATATTTATAATATAAATTATATATATAATATAAACACACATATATGTATAATAGAAATGCACATATATACAAATATATAGATATTATATACCTGATAGATGTAGAGATACACTGATATAAAGACATATGTATACTAGAAATGCACATATACATATAATATAAACACACTCATATATATAATGTGAACACACACATATCAACATACATATATATAACACAAACACACACACATAATATAAGCACACTCATATATATATAATATAAACATACATTACAAACACAAACACATATGCAATATAAACACATACATATATAATATAAACACATTCATACATACATATAATATAAACACACATAATATAAACACACACATATAGTATAAACATACATATAATATAAACACACTCATATGTATATAATATAATTATATATATAAACACAAACACATATACACAATGTAAACACATACCTATATAATATAAACACATTCATATCTACATATATAACATAAATATACATGTGTATATATAATTTTTAAATATATATTGTGTATCTATGCTGCGATTTAAGCAATACTTGAGGAATTCTGTTCCTTTTTGGGAGCAGGATGCTCTCCGTGCTCCACAGGGGTGACAAACACCTCCCTGCACATCCCGACAGGAGCAGCATTCCCTTCCCAGCCCCGGGAATTTCCCGGAGTTAAACGCGTTTAACCTGGACCCGTTTGAGCACATTTTATCTGGCAGAACTCCACTGACCCCGCAGCGGGTGCCGGAGCCAGGGAGCCCGGCCCAGGTTTGTGCTCCCGGGGTTTTTCGGACTCTACTGAGCTCTTTCACTGCTCTGCTTCCATCCCCTGACTATTCCAACACCCTTTCCACTCCATCCTTTGCAGCATCTTGGCAGAGAGCAGGGCGATGGGAGTCTGCCACAGGAATTTCCAGATATATTTTTGATACGAGCCTCGTATTTCTGTGAAACTGCAGGCGGGCAGAGGAGCGCTCCCTGCGAGACCCCAAAAATCCGGGGTGCAGCTGAGAACCTTTGGTTATTTTTCCAGAAATGGGATTTTTTAATTTTTTTTTTTTTTTTTTTTCCCTGCTAGCTGGCAGAGGCAGCCCGCGAGGAGCCTGTTTCCATACTGGCAAGAGTTCCCAGCACTGGGAATCGTGAAATCAGCCCACGTGAAATCCAGATCCTGGCGTGATCCCCACACCCCCGGGCACAGGCTTCCCGTGGGGCTGGGAGGTGAGGCAGAAGGATGAAAGAGACCCCTGGGCAAAACCAAAACATTTAGTTGCTACTTTTTCGTGTCGAGGGAGCACAACAGGCCACAGTCCTCCACTTGTCCCCCACTTTAAAATAAACCCAGTTTAAAGGACAGATTTCCGAGAATTCTGTACACCTTCGGCTGTTTGCTCAATTTCTGAACTCGGATCATCCCAAAGTATCCCAAGGCAGCGATGGTGTGAGCCAGAAAACACAGAAATCCACCATGAAATGCTGTTTCAATCTTGGTTGGGTTTGGGGGTTTTTTTCACCCTACATTTCTTAACTGAAATGCTGAATTTCCACAGATTTCCGCCCATCCTGCTGGGCTCCATCCCGTTGGGATGCTCACACCGCGGGCTCTGGGACACATCCCGGCCTTTCCCTGGCACCGGGCACAGCCAGGCTCATTCCCAGGACACATCCTGGCCTTTCCCTGGCACAGCCAGGCTCATTCCCTGGACACATCCCGGCCTTTCCCTGGCACTGGGCACAGCCAGGCTCATTCCCTGGACACATCCTGGCCTTTCCCTGGCACAGCCGGGCTCATTCCCAGGACACATCCCAGCCTTTCCCTGGCACAGCCAGGCTCATTCCCGGGACACATCCCAGCCTTTCCCTGGCACTGGGCACAGCCAGGCTCATTCCCAGGACACATCCTGGCCTTTCCCTGGCACAGCCAGGCTCATTCCCTGGACACATCCCGGCCTTTCCCTGGCACTGGGCACAGCCAGGCTCATTCCCGGGACACATCCCGGCCTTTCCCTGGCACAGGGCACAGCCAGGCTCATTCCCGGGATGCATCCCGGCCTTTCCCTGGCACAGGGCACAGCCAGGCTCATTCCCAGGACACATCCCAGCCTTTCCCTGGCACAGCCAGGCTCATTCCCGGGATGCATCCCGGCCTTTCCCTGGCACTGGGCACAGCCAGGCTCATTCCCGGGACACATCCCGGCCTTTCCCTGGCACAGCTGGGCACAGCCAGGCTCATTCCCAGGACACATCCCGGCCTTTCCCTGGCACAGCCAGGCTCATTCCCGGGACACATCCCAGCCTTTCCCTGGCACAGGGCACAGCCAGGCTCATTCCCAGGACACATCCCGGCCTTTCCCTGGCCCTGGGCACAGCCAGGCTCATTCCCGGGACACATCCCGGCCTTTCCCTGGCACAGCCAGGCTCATTCCCAGGACACATCCCAGCCTTTCCCTGGCACAGGGCACAGCCAGGCTCATTCCTGGGACACATCCCAGCCTTTCCCTGGCACTGGGCACAGCCAGGCTCATTCCCAGGACACATCCTGGCCTTTCCCTGGCACAGCCAGGCTCATTCCCGGGACACATCCCGGCCTTTCCCTGGCACTGGGCACAGCCAGGCTCATTCCCGGGACACATCCCGGCCTTTCCCTGGCACAGGGCACAGCCAGGCTCATTCCCAGGACACATCCCGGCCTTTCCCTGGCACAGCCAGGCTCATTCCCGGGACACATCCCGGCCTTTCCCTGGCACTGGGCACAGCCAGGCTCATTCCCGGGACACATCCCGGCCTTTCCCTGGCACTGGGCACAGCCAGGCTCATTCCCGGGACACATCCCGGCCTTTCCCTGGCACAGGGCACATGCCCAGGGCCGAGTCTGCTCCTCTTGGCTCCCGGCACAGGAAAGGAGCGGGATGCTCGGGATGCTCGGGATGCGCCGAGCCGGGAGCCGCTCTAATGGAAGTGGCAGAGCCGTCACCGTCCATCCATCGCTTCCAGCGCCGGGAACTGCCTGGAACTGCCTGGAGCAGCCGGGAGCTGCTGGGATAATCCCCCTGCCGCCGCCGGGAGCCGCGGGCATCACCACCGCGATGCCCGCTCTGCCCCCGCAGTCACGTCCGGTTATTCCAGCCCAACATTCCCTAAAGAACCCCTGGAAAACACCTCTGCCCACAGCTCCCCTCTGCTCCCCGACAGCCGGGCTGATTCCCGGATCCCGCCTGGAAAAGCGATGAAGGGAGAGGCGACCCCGCCAGCGAGAGCCTCAGTGCGAGCGGCATTGTCATCACCACGTTCCTCATTAAAGCGCACATTCCAACGTGGGAGGCAAAGCCAGCGCAGGATCCAAAGGCGGCGACCCTGCCCAAAGCCCGGGAGGAGGCAGGAATCCTGTCCATAACCTGGGAGAAGGAAGGAATCCTGTCCATAATCCAGGAGAAGGAATCCTGTCCATAACCTGGGAGAAGGCAGGAATCCTGTCCATAATCCAGGAGAAAGAAGGAATCCTGTCCATAATCCAGGAGAAGGAAGGAATCCTGTCCATAACCTGGGAGAAGGAAGGAATCCTGTCCATAACCCGGGAGAAGACAGGAATCCTGCCCATAACCTGGGAGAAGGCAGGAATCCTGTCCATAATCCAGGAGAAGGAAGGAATCCTGTCCAGAACCTGGGAGAAGGGAGGAATCCTGTCCAGAACCTGGGAGAAGGGAGGAATCCTGTCCATAACCTGTGAGAAGGGAGGAATCCTGTCCATAACCTGGAGAAGTCAGGAATCCTGCCCAGAACCTGGAAAAGGAAGGAATTGAAGAAATTTCCTGCACGAAGCCCGTCAGGAATTCCTGTGGAGATGATCTGGTTACCAGTGATCACCTCCAGCAGGGCAGGAATCACCTCCAGAAAGGAAAAGTCAGCGGAGGGGTTGTTGGCAGAGCTGGGTGCGCGTTCATTGCAATGCAAGAACGCTTTGGGTTCAAATTTCTGCTAAAACGCTGCATTCAAACAACACCCAGAACCCCAAAGCACAAATTTCTATGTTCTGTCCAGTAAATTTAGCTCAGGGGTTTTTTTAAAAGGTCCTTGCCCTAAAATTTTCAACAGGAGCAAAATGTTTCCTTCCTGTAAGGAAAATCCAGATAAAATTTGTCAAATTGGAAGAGCCCCTGGTGAAGGTGGAGCCTGTGTGCCTTGGGGAGGGATTCTCCAACCCAGGGCACGATTTATGGTGATTTTTTAAAGTGTTCAGATAACAGATTACCCTCCATAATTCCAAAATTCCACACACTCTTCTGGAAGGAGAAGGAAAACTTCTGGAAGATTTACACGTTGTGTTTCCTGGCTGTGGAATCTTTGTGGGAAAAGGGGCTGGGAGTGCATTTCCGAGCTCTGCCGTTCCCGGAATGTGAAGATCCACACTTGCAGAGAGCACACTTCCAGAGCCCGCAGGAAAGCAGGGAAATGCAGGGAAACGAGCTAAGCCGGCTCAGGTTGGAATCACATAATTACATATCGCATTCAACGGAAAAATGTAACTAATTAGGTTTTAAACAAACAACCTGTTGTGCCCGGTAAAGTCAAAAAATTGAATTGCTTGTTCGATTGGGACGTACTGAGATAATCCGAGCACTTCAGGGAGAATTCCTGGTATTTCTCAGCTTAGCTGCAACCGAGGCACGCCTGAGTCACGAGCAGCTCGAGTTGGAGAGGACACTGATCTCCAACTCCAGCAGCTGCTGCCTTCTGGGAGCTGAAGGATTTTAATTTCCCTGCTGAATCAGAGCCCCAGACGCCTGCACTCCTTTCCTCACTAATTAATGCGCCCGTGGAGCTGCGCTAACTAGACCAGGACATATTTTTTGGGTGGCCTGGGTGGTTTGCACTACAGAAATTTTCCTCACTGACTGCCTGTAATTTTCGGAGCCCAGCTCCTCTGCTTCCTGGAATCCTAAACTGGGGATTGTGGGGGATCAGGGTTACTCCAGTCCAGGCTGGGGGACACCCAGCTCCTTCCTCTGCTGGGCTCAGGGGCTGCTGAGGGTCACACCTGGCACTGTGCTGGTCACACCTGGCACTGTGCTGGTCACACCTGACACAGTGCTGGTCACATCTGGCACATCCCTGGTCACACCTGGCACATCCCTGGTCACACCTGGCACAGTGCTGGTCACACCTAGCACATTCCTGGTCACACCTGGCACAGTGCTGGTCACACCTAGCACATTCCTGGTCACACCTGACACAGTGCTGGTCACATCTGGCACATTCCTGGTCACACCTGGCACATCCCTGGTCACACCCGGCACATCCCTGGTCACACCTGGTGCATTCCTGGTCACACCTGGTGCATCCCTGGCCACACCTGGCACAGTGTTGAGGGTCACACTTGGCACAATGCTGGTCACACCTGGCACTGTGATGGTCACACCTGGCACAGTGCTGACCACACCTGGCACATTCCCGGTCACACCTGGCACATTCCTGGTCACACCTGGCACAGTGCTGGTCACACCTGGCACTGTGCTGGCCACACCTGGCGCATCCCTGGTCACACCTGGCGCATCCCTGGTCACACCTGGTCACTGCTCTTCAAGAGAATTCATGGAACCTCTCACTGAGGGTTTTCACAACTTGTGCTTTGAGACTTCCCTTCCCTTCCCTTCCCTTCCCTTCCCTTCCCTTCCCTTCCCTTCCCTTCCCTTCCCTTCCCTTCCCTTCCCTTCCCTTCCCTTCCCTTCCCTTCCCTTCCCTTCCCTTCCCTTCCCTTCCCTTCCCTTCCCTTCCCTTCCCTTCCCTTCCCTTCCCTTCCCTTCCCTCTCCAATAAAGGATTTAAATTCAGGCTTTTCCTTAAGCTGTCCCTCCAGATGTTGTTAATTTTTTTCGGTCACTGCCACGATTCATTCTTTATTAATGGATTGCTGGGCCGTTTTCTCTCGGAACTTTTATTTCAATATTCAGTATTTCTTTCAGCCCAGCATCACCGTTCTTATCAGCCTGCCTGGGACGTGCTCCAATAAAATGTTTTTGACTTTGTTGCCAGGTGTTGCAGCCTTGGGACACATCTGGGATGCAGTTCAGCCCCTTTTATTACATTTCCCATTTTTTTTTTTTTTTTTTTTTTTTTTTTTTTTTTTCTTTTTTGTTTTGTGGGAAATGGAAATCCCAGGATTTTTTAGCCAGGAGTTGCTCTCTAAAAGCTGAGGAGAGGAGGGTTTTAATCAAAGTGTGTAAAATATAATTGTTGCCTGCTTGAGCAATGGTCTCAACCTGTCTGAAGGTCTCCATCCATCGCACTCCAAACCCTGCCAACGTTTCTGCTGCTGGATTAGAATTTTGATAGTGCTTTATATAAATGATATATAAATTATCAAACCACAGCCAAGTATTTGGGCCTTTCAAAGCCCAAGTCCTGGCTCCCAGCGTGATGCACACACATCCCTCCTTATTGATAACGGGGTCTCCTCTGTAACGCTGAGAATGTGGATGTTTAAATCTCATTAAAATGCCAGCCTTTCTAGGATGGGCTTTTTCTCCTGAGAGCAACACACGGAATTCTGGATTCCTGCCTGAGCTGTCCCTGAAATCCTGACCCCACCTCCTCCTGCCCCTCCCTGCGGGCTCTGGCACGGCACCCCCAGCCCAAAGCTCACCCCTCAGCCCTTCCCTTCCCTCTCAGCTCTCCCCTTGGCTCGGATAACTCCTCCCAGCTCTCCTGAAATCCCAGAAACAACGCCCAGGCTGGCAGAGGGGCCAATGGGGACCACCCCAACCTGCTCCTCTTGCACCCATCCATCCACGGCCAGGAGCTGGAACGGATCCCCCGGACCCCAGGGAGCCACCTCTGCTGATGGTCCTGTCCCTTGGGAGCCCTCCTGGAGAGAAGGGAAGCTCCCCAGGCATGGACTGCTCCTTTCCTTCCCCAAACCCAGCACCGAGGTCTCCCCTGCACACCCCAGATCCTGCAGCTCCTGCCCAGAGCTGGAATCAGAAATCTGGAATTGCCCACCCACACGGACAATTCCCAGTTTACCCACCCCAGCTCCAGGGCAGCACATCGGGGCCTTGGCACCCTTCAGCCTTGCCCAAGGTCTGGCCGGGGTTCAGCCCCACTGAAGATCCCAAACCCAGTGTCAGACTCCGGATTTTTGGGATTTATTCCACCCCTGCCATGCAGCTCCTGCTCCGCACTTTAATCCTCTTGATGCCCAAATCACCATTATTTTGGCGCATGCGAGTAACGAATTTCAAGCATTGCGTTTTAACTCTTGGCCCTCCCCGAGAAACTTGGGCAACGCCGTGCTCTGAATTCCTTCCAAAACCGGGAGAGCGGAGAAGGAGCCGGCTTTTCTCCTCAGTCCCTCTGTGGTGGGGAGCTCCTCCGCTCCAGAAAACCCCTCCCAAATTCCCAGGCAGCGCAGGGAGCTCGGCAGCGCAGCAGCTCCTGCAGGGTGCCATGAAGAGAAGGGAAAAGAGCAGGGGAAAAAGGGAGAAATCCCGGCCAAGCCCCGCTGCCGCTCCCCCTGCGCTGCCTCAGCTGCACATCAGACATGCGGAACATTGAACCGTCCTCTTAAATATTATGACACGGGGAAAATCACATTGTGCTTTAACCTATCAACAAAGGAGCAAAGCAATTACGGGGCTAAACACAGTCGAGGAAGACCCAATAAAGAGAAATCCAAGAAAATTTGGTGAAAATTCTTAAGGGGCCTTACAATGTTTAATCATGCTGCAGGCCTAAATTAATATTCTGCTTCTAATTCAAAAGCCTGAACCACCAAGGTACATCTTTTGGGTATTTTTAATAACCAGAGTACAACACTCGGTGAATTAGCAGCTGCTCTGACTGGTATTTTACTTTTTCTTTGCTTGCTCAAGTAAAGCAGTTAATATTGGTATAATCATCAAACTAACATTAGTCAGACAGAAGGACAGATCTTTTCCGTATTGTAATGCAGAATACAGAAAAAAAAAAAAATTAAACCAAGATTTAGAAATTCCTTTGTGTATTAAATAATTTTTCTTAGGTGGTATCAATAAAACAAAACAAAAAAAAGAAGAAGAAGAAGAAGAATTTGTTATATTCACCCATTTTCTAAAACAAACAGCGGATTAAAGAGTACATAAACATGAAAGAGAGGGAAAAATCCCCTCGTGCTGCTACCCACTGCTATCCAAGGGATGGCAGAAATATTTCTGGGAATGAATCCATCCTGTTGGAATTGGTGGAAAACTGCCCTCCACAAAGGTGAGAGCTTCGGTCAGCAGATTTAATTCTGTTGTTTTGGGGTTTGTTTTTTTTCCTTCGGGTATTTTCAAACGTGTCACTGGAGGAGATTCCTGGGTTTGCCTCTGGCTTGTGGAATAACCCAGCCAGGCAATATTTATTTACCCAGCCTTGGAATGATCCCATTCCATTGTCAGGGAGAAGGAGAATTATCCTGAAAACGGGTAAGAAGCAGGGACTGGAAAGCTCCAAACTGTGAACAAAGAAGATTTCAAACACCCCCCGCCCCAAGTTGTTAGTGCTGCTCTGGGGCTGGAGAACAGCCCGGGAATTCCTGTCACAGGGATGTCACAGGGACAGGGGATGCTGTGGGCTGGTGGTTTTGAAGGTTTATTATCTCCTGGAGTGGTTGGCGGGGTGATCTCTGCGTTCACTGGGGTTGGTTTAACCTGCAGAACCACAGATCTGCAACGACGAGCTGGGTGTGCAACAAAAACCCTCAGCAGGAGTGGGTGAATCCGTTCTTAAAAATATCCTTGGGTGTCTCCCTGCTCCTGCAAATGTTCCAACAGAGAAGAGAGAGGAGGAGAAGGAGAAGGGGAAGGGGAAGGAGAAGGGGAAGGAGAAGGAGAAGGAGAAGGAGAAGGAGAAGGAGAAGGAGAAGGAGAAGGAGAAGGAGAAGGAGAAGGAGAAGGAGAAGGAGAAGGAGAAGGAGAAGGAGAAGGAGAAGAGAAGAGAAGAGAAGAGAAGAGAAGAGAAGAGAAGAGAAGAGAAGAGAAGAGAAGAGAAGAGAAGAGAAGAGAAGAGAAGAGAATAACCCTTGTATTTTCTTCTCTCTTCCCTTTTCCAGGAGGTTTTGGAATCCCCTCCTTTCCTCACCCCTTCCTGCACGTTCCCCACACAGACCCCACAGCCAAGCTGACCCCGCCAACACCACAGATTTCCCAGCTGTTCCAGCCCAGCTCTGCCCCCGTCACACTGGGGGAGAGTTGGAAAACATCTTTTAAGTAGAAGAACTACGAATACCCCACAAACTGTTTTTACCGCGCTGACTGATTCCATAGGATCCCAGAATCCCAGAAGGGCTGGGTTGGGAGGGACCTTAAAGCTGATCCCATCCCGTGGGCAGGACATTCCCTGCCGCAGGGCGCTGCTCTGGCTCGCAGCGGGTCGCAGGAGCAGGAAGGGCTGGATTTGGAACCCCTAAAATCCTTCTTTGCTCCGGGCTGAGCGGCACAGGAGCAGCGCCCAGCCCTGCAGGAGCAGCTGAGGAACCTGGAGAGGAACGGAAGGACATCTCCAGGCTGGGATCTCCCGTGGGACAGAGCAGGACCCCGAGGGTGGCTCAGGCCCCTGGGCCTGCCGGGGAAGAGCTCCGGCGAATCCCAGCCCTCCCCAGTATTTTCCTTGGATAAGGGTATTTGTAAAACGCTCAAACCTTGCATATAATGCGTGACGCCATTAAGTAGAATATCTAAAGTACTTAAACTAATTATGCCTATTTTGTAAGATTAATTATAATTAATAATTTAACATATTTTATCATTTAAGTCAGTATCCGTTCTGATCTTTAACTTTAGAGAGCACACTGTATACGTACTACATAATTAGGGCTTATGTATCACATAATTAGGGCTAAATACTAGGAAATCAGGCTAATTAGACCAAATCAAACTGAATTATTTAAGCTTTTTTTTTAATTTTAGATGTAGAATATTTAGTAATTAAATACTGATTTCATTTTCTGGTGCTGGCACATGGCACTTGTCTCTCAGGCTACAGTGGAGCATTGTCCCAGAGTTTGTCACACGGGGAGCAGGGACAGCCAGGGACGGGGCAGGGGAGGCTCCGAGCCAGGCACAGCCCTGGAATTCGGGATTTCAGAGGAATTCCTGTGCATGAGGACTTGAATTTTATCTTCCCAATGTTTCAGATTCTGTGCTGCCCAGGCGCAGCTCTGAGCTCACACTCGGTGTCACTCAGCTCCCTGCACACCCCAGCCACACAAAACAAATCCTGCTCCTGCTGCACACCAAGGACACCTGGGACAAGTGTTCAGCCCAAAAGCACCAACAGCGGTGGCTGGAGGGAGGAACAAGGAGGATGGGACTGCAGAACCTGGAGCTGGAACTGGACAATGAAACCCCAACGTGCAAATGGAACAAAACTGATCAAAGTGTGGGACCTCGTGACCAGGGGTTCATTTTGCGCCCATTTTGTGACCATTTTTTGTCCATTTTGTGACCATTTTGTGCCCATTTTGGTCCCTTGGGTGCAGCCCTGCCCAGGCTCTTGTCCTGCCCAAGGTGGATCCTTTAAGGCCATTTAATAAATCTCTGCTTTATTCCCCAGGATCAGCACCACCAGGATGTCCCTGGATCAGTGACACTCTGTTGGTTCCGTTTGCCGTCAGTGCTGCATCAGAGAAGTTTGCTCGAATTTCCCATTCTAACACCACGGTGCTTGTTAAAAGTTTTTTTGTTTGTTTGTTCGTTTGTTATGTGGGGTTTTTTTGTTTTTTTCGTTTTTTTTTTTCTCTGACCTTGTTCCACGGAAGGAATTAAAATTCCAGATGGAATCCTCTGCTTCCACTGATCCCGTGGTGGTTTGTCCCAGCACAGAGGCTCCTGCTCCTCTCGCAGCACAACCTCCTCTCTCGGTGGTAAAGCACGGGAAACAAACGGAGCTCCAAGTGCAAATAAACAATTAATAAACATTGATTTCATGGATTTCTGATCCTGTCCGAGCCCTGTGAACAATATCTGCCACATGCGATTCAGGGAGCGAAGGTGTTTTAGTTGTTGTTCGGGTTTTTTTCAAGCAGTGTTTTCTAAATGATTCTTTTATTTGTAATTTATTACACATTTGAATTGGCCTGGAGACATCAGCTCAGCATCAGCTGCACGCGAGCTTTTGCAAAAGTCAATTTTCATTTACTGCCAGGAGAGGAAGGAAATTTTTTTGTGTGTTTTTCTCTAACCAATTTTTAATATTTGCTTGGATCTCACGTGGAGATTTAGGCCAAAAGGCCCAATTTCAGCTCGAAGGAGGAATTATTTAGGAAACACCCAACATCTGCAAACGGGCAGCTCTCAGTGAACCTGCAACATAGAATCAGTCAGATTTGTGGCTGTTAATTTATTTGGTAAGGTGGCATCATATGGGGACGTTTAACATGGAATTATATGGGAATACCCTCAATCCACACACACTCCATGCAAAAAAATTAATTCACCTGAGATAGATATAGATATAGATATAGATTATATAGATATAGATATAGATATAGATATAGATATAGATATAGATATAGATATAGATTATATAGATATAGATATAGATATAGATATAGATATAGATATAGATATAGATATAGATTATATAGATATAGATATAGATTATATGGATATAGATATAGATATAGATATAGATATAGATATAGATATAGATATAGATATAGATATAGAGGCTTAATGAGCACAGAAGAACCATGGAATGCCACCACAGATTTTAATTTTTAATTAAACAGACCCCTCCCTATCCCCAGCCCAGAAAACAAAATAAATATTTGCGGGTTTCAGGTATTTCCCAGCCATCGCCACGCCGGTGGCAGCCCCAGAACTTCATGCGCAGCACAAAGAATAATTTAACACCCATTAATAAAGGAATTTTCAGAGGAGCTCGCGCTCAAATTATATCAATCTGCTACTGTTCCAAAATAAACGCATCAGGTGGCATTTAAATGCAGGTGGCTAACCATTTTATCAGCGCAGATATTTAAGCTATTAGAAATATAATTAGAAAAAATTAAATTAAACGCACTTAAGGCGGATTCTAATTCGAGCAACACCGTCCTTATCACCGTGCCATTTTTATAGCGAATTATAAAGCGTCTCTAAATTGTCCGGGTTTGTTGCTGACTGATAGCTGAACCCGGATAATTGAGTTGTTAACCAGGTACTCCAGTGGTCAACACGGTTCTATATCTTTGTCTCCATCGCTCCCCGAGCTCAGGGGGAGCCGGTGAATGGCACTTGACACCGCGCACCTCCGCAGCCGCCTGATTAGCGCGGCCCGGTGCCGCGGGTACGCTCAATTATCCGCCCGCCCCGCCGCCTCCCGCAGCCGGCGGCATCGCGAACCCTTCGCTCGCTGCCTGCCCAGCCCGGGGAGAGCCGCGGCGGGGACCCGGCGTGCGTTATCCCCCCGAGCCCGCGGGACCTCCGGGAGCGTCCCGGTTCCACGGGAAAACCCGCTCTGCACCAGGAACTCCGGCATCCCGGGGTTTGTTCGTGTCGCTGCCCTGGCACCTGGATGGTCCCGAGTTGTTGGAGCCCAGGGCATTCCTTTGGGTGCCCTGGAGGGTCAGGGACCTGGGCAGGGGGGTCTGGGACCCCAGCCCAGAGCTCAGAGGGACACTGGCTTTCATCTCAGTCCATGGGAAAAACTTCCTACACTGAGAGAAGGTTTACAGGCCACAAGAGTATGAAAGATTGTAGTTTAGCTTATCACAGGGTGAAAAACCAATAAATTTAGGTTTCTAGCATTGAGGTGAATGGGGGCAAGATGGAGAATTTGGGGCGTTGACTCCAACTTCTTCCTTCTTCTTCCCTCGCTCCATTTCAGCAGTGACGGTGGCACAAGGTAGTTAATGGGGATTGGGTCAGAGTAGAGATGACCTTTTTAGTGTTAGTAATAGGCATTGGCGAGAAATGATAAATAAAGAATACGTAACAATTAGTATAAAAGACAACGACAGCCCCGTTCGGGAGGAGTCGGGAGGAGTCGAGAGTCAGAGTCGGAGCCCGAGCAGCTGCAAACATCTTTCACGGGGCACTGAGAAAACTGTAAGATAAGAGCAATAAACAAAACATGCAACCTTGAAAAATCAGAACTTGAAGGCTCCGTCTCTTTCATCCGTTTGGCTCAGAACTTTGCAGAGGGCAAAAAAGACTCTAAAACCACCTGAATGTCGGGGAACAAACCCGACACCGAGTGTCCCAGACCTCATCCCGAGGCCATCCAGGATCCTGCCGGAGCACCCAGGGGTGCTTCACCCCCTCACCGCCCCCCACCCCGGCTAATTAACGCCACCCCTGGGGAATCCCAGTGCAGCTCGTTCAGCAACACACAGCGAGATCCGGGCACGGGGAGAGGTGTGCCGAGAGAAATTGGGGGTGCTCGGGTAAAACAAGCACCCCTCAGAGGTGGGTTGGTGCCAGGGGAAATGGTCTGTAACACATCTGAGATGGAAGAATTGGGGTGCCCTGGGTGCTCCGGGTGCATCGCTGCAGCTGGGACCGTGAGTGCACGAGCTGTCCCCGAATTTACTGGAAATCGCTCAGACCTCAAGGTCTCCTGGTGTCCTGTTTCCACCAAAATAACACAGGAAATGAATGGAAAAGCTTCCCGACTTTCAAATTTCCTTTAAGTATTCCAAACCAACTTCTGACCGTTCTCCTTGTGCCACTGGAAACACGGGGCACTGCCAGCTGCCCTGATCCTTTTCTGGACAAAACCCGTGGAGCAAAGGCCTGGAATGTTGCAGAGAGAAGCAGCCCTGGCCATCGCAGGGATGGGCACGAACCAGAGCTGGGTTCGTGTCACAAAATTGACTTTTCCTCCACCAGATTGTTGCAGTAATTTCTTCTCCAACTTAACCTGCACTGAGCAGTGGCAGAGCGGCCACAAACCCAATGGAGATTCACTCCAGAGCTCCCAAATGATTGCAAACTAAAAATCCCCACTACAAACTAAAATCCTGGTGACAAACTACAGATCTCCATCACAAACTAAAGATCTTCTTATCACAAACTACAAATCCTTGTCACAAACTAAAAATCCTCATTACAAACTAAAAATCCTTGTCACAAATTACAGTTCCTCATCACAAACTACAGATCCTCATCACAAACTAAAAATCCCCATTACAAACTACAGATCCTCATCACAAATTAAAGATCCTCATTATAAAATTAAAAATCCTCCCCACAAACTAAAGATCATCGTCACAAATTACAGATCCTCATCACAAACCAAAGATCCTCATCACAAACCAAAAATCCTCGTTACAAACTACAGATCCTTGTCACAAACTGAAAACTCTTGTCGCAAATTATAGATCCTCATCAAAAACTCAAGATCCTTGTCCCATATTCTCTTTAGGACAAGAATGTGTAGGGTTTTCCCATCTGCACATGAAGAAGCATCACACAGGGTTTTTCTCACCGTGTCACCAATAAAGATTTTGACTTTGTAACTCAGTTACAAAAATTCTGTTTTGCTGGGGAGTTTGGTTTCCTCCTGCTGCAACTTGGTGGTGAAATAAAAAATAATAAAAAAAAAAATATAAATCTGCCATGCTCTCTGTATTTATTACCAAATTCAGTGGGATCTGGTGTCTCTCTTTTAAACTCCTGAGCGCAGGGAATATTTCAAAAGGCGCCTCCTGAAAGGGAAAGGAGCCACTCTGCCTGCTGGGATGCATCCCTCCTTCCCTGGAGATCCTTCCAGGAGAGCAAACCACACACATCCACACAGGCTGGGCAGGCGGGATTAAAGGAAATCCTTCCACAATGCATTTCCCTGCTTCTGCCCCTACGTGATCAGACTCCGCTATCCTTTCCAACAAATATGTAATTATTAGCATATAAATTTAACACCCAGCCATGCTATAACCACAATTCCTGCCTTTATTTCCTTTACTTACTTCATATGGAAAGTTATTTCTCTGGAATTATTGTTTCCTGTGGTTTTTATTGCGGGGTGTTATTTATTCCTCAGGTTATCATTAGCTTTCACACACCTGTCAATGTTATTATTTTTGATCTCTTTAAAATAATATTCAAAGATTGAGGATGATTGTCCGAGTGAGGTTGGTTTGTTGTTTTTTGGTTTTGTTTTTACATATATTTTTTTAATATCTTACTGTATTTTAGTAAAGTATTTGTGTCATGCTTAATTGTCAGCACTTGGGAACACAAATGGGTTTAAGTGAGTGTAGGTTTAGAGTAGAAATCCTTCCTTCAGAGGGTGGGCAGGCCCTGGCACAGCTTCCCAGAGGAGATGTGGCTGCCCCTGGATCCCTGGAAGTATCCAAGGACAGGATGGACATCAGGGCTGGGAGCACCCTGGGATGGCGGAAGGTGCGGAATGGGATTTCGTGTCCCTTCCAACCCAAACCCGTCTGGGATTCTGTGACGGTTCCATGAAATTCCGTGTGCTGACCACGGGGGCCTCCTGGCCATGCTCAGGTACGGGAGCTGGTGCGCTGCAAACAGAAATAAGAGGAAGCTCAGCTTGGAAGTGGGAAGGGAGCTCTGGCTGCTGCTCCATGTCCATCCTTCCCTGCCCAGGAGAAATCCACGGAGCTGTGACAACAGAACCTAATTCAATGAGCCGTGTGAGAGGCCGTGGGTGAGCTCCCTGCTGGGGCCAGTCCTGCCCTGGAGGCCCAGAATGAACCTTGCATGAAACTGGGGCTGTGGGCACAAAGCCCAGCTGCTCCGGAGCTCCCAGGGGAATTCCTTCTCTTCCGGGTAATTCAAAAGGCCATGTTCTGCCTTAGCTCTGGGATGGATGGAGGGATGGATGATGGATGGATGGATGGATGGGTGGATGGATGGATGGACGGATGGACGGATGGATGGATGGATGGATGGACAGATGGATGGATGGATGATGGATGGATGGATGGATGGATGGGGGATGGATGGATGGATGGATGGATGGATGGGGGATGGATGGATGGATGGATGGATGGAGGGATGGATGGAGGGATGGATGGAGGGATGGAGGGATGGGGGATGGATGGATGGATGGATGGATGGATGGATGGATGGATGGATGGATGGATGGGGGATGGAGGGATGGATGGATGGATGGAGGGATGGATGGAGGGATGGATGGAGGGATGGATGGGGGATGGATGGAGGGATGATGGATGGATGGATGGAGGGATGGATGGGGGATGGAGGGATGGATGGATGGAGGGATGGATGGATGGATGGATGGATGGATGGATGGATGGATGGGGGATGGATGGAGGGATGGATGGATGGATGGAGGGATGGATGGATGGGGGATGGAGGGATGGATGGATGGATGGATGGATGGATAGATGGCGGATGGATGGATGGATGGATGGATGGATGGATGATGGATGGATGGATGGATGGATGGCGGATGGATGGATGGATGGATGGATGGATGGAGGGATGGAGGGATGGAGGGATGGATGGATGGATGGGTGGCAGATGGACAGATGGATGGATGGAGGGATGGATGGATGGATGGATGGAGGGATGGATGGGGGATGGATGGATGGATGGATGGTGGGTGGGTGGATGGATGGATGGATGGATGGAGGGATGGATGGAGGGATGATGGATGGATGGATGGATGATGGATGGATGGATGGGGGATGGAGGGATGGATGGATGGATGGATGGATGGATGGATGGATGGACGGATGGATGGATGGAGGGATGGATGGATGGATGGATGGAGGGATGGATGGAGGGATGGATGGAGGGATGGATGGATGGATGGATGGATGGATGGATGGATGGATGGATGGAGAACCCCCATGGCTGAACTCCCCACCTGAACTGCACCAGGCACTGAGGGACAGCCTTAAGCTCCAGCAGCTCATGGACACCACAGACACCTCAACATCTTCAATGGATCCCAGACTCCCAGAGCGGTTTGGGTTGGAAAGGACCTTAAATCCCATCCATCCCACCCCTGCCATGGCAGGGACACCTCCCACTGTCCAGGCTGCTCCAAATCCTGTCCAACCTGGCCTTCAGGGGCAGCCACAGCTCCTCTGGGAATTCCATTCCAGCCCTTCCCCACCCTCCCAGGGAAGAATTCCTTCCCACGATCCCATGGAAATCTCTCCTCTTCCAGCCACCACTGGCACAAGATGCCCTCCGAGCAGTGCACCTGCTGACTCCAGGTGGAAATTCCCCGTTTCATTGAGCACCACCTCAAATGAAGCACCTGCACCCCAAACATCACATCCCACACGCTCCACACTCCCAACCTGGACCATTCCCTGACCTTCACCACACTGTGTGACCTGGACAATGGCCAGGGCCAACTTCAGAGAAGGACTTTTGCAAATTAATTCATTTTCATTATATCAAAATGAAAACCATCACCCCAAAGTGAAACCCCTTCCAAAACACCAGTGAGGGACTTCTCCTCCACCGCCTAAAGCACGTGGGTTCCTGTCTTCAACACACAGCCTAATTTGACTTCAAGTTTTATAAAGTCTTCAGTATTTAAAGGTTCATCACTTGTATTTTTACGCCGAGAGGATAATAAAATGAAATACACCAACATGGGGCGGCAGGGTAATTCCAGCATTATTTCCTAGCATTATTTGCTAAGCAATCACAGTTTATATCGCACTCATTGCCATAAAACACTGAGGAGAAATCTGCATAACAATGGAAGAGGCCGGACGACAGACACAGGCCAACTTTGACTTTTTATTCCCTGAGTAATCTGCATTTTGCAACTGACTACCAAACAATCAAATCAAAACCAAACCAAACCAAACCAAAAAAACTCCAAAAACAACAACCAAAAAAACCCCACAAAAAACACACCCCCCCCCCCCACCACCAAGAAAACAACACTCCAAAATAAAACAAAAACCCCAAAGCTGCTTTGTCTAAAAAGTTTCAAGGAAAGGAGACAATGAGCAACGTTTGGGATTTTCTGTCAGTTTGCCCTTTCAGAGAAACAAATGCGCTGTGGAATCCAGAGGAACCTGGATTCTCTTTTTCCTGGGAGTAAAAGCCTCTCTCTTTTCTGGGAGTAAAAGCCTCTCTCTTTTCTGGAAGTAAAAGCTCTGGGTTTTTATGGCTTTTAAGGTGCTGCACTTCGAGCAGGACAACTAGAAAAGGTTGTCCTGAAACAGTCCAAATATTAATTGGGGAGAAATAAAAAAAATAAAGAGTGCATGAAGACGCATCAATCTGACAATTTGGGGAAGATCAGGTAATCCTAAAGGAAAGGGAGCAACAGAAGGAAAAACCGGGAAAGCCCTGGGTCTGCAGCCACGCTGATTTCCGTAATGCATTCCCAATCGCCAATAAACAGAATTATTGCTGCACAAGAGAACCCTGTGGTCTCTGCTCTATCACTACAGAGGGCAGCAACAGACAACAGAGCTCTTTAGCATGACAGAGGGAATGTTTAACATTCCCAGTAAACAAGGGAGGGGAGAGGCCGGGCTGGGATCTGCGGGAGCGCCTGTCCCACATTCCAGCCGCCTTGGGATGGGAACAGACAGGTCGCGAAAGCCTTTGGGAAGCCTGAATGCTCGACAAACTGACCCCATCTGCCGTCGACTCCAAAAGGCCAGATATTCCCTTAGATCTAAAAAATCCTCCTAAACCTAAGAATTTCCCCTAAACCACTACAACACGGGGTGGACTGTATGGCTGTGAGCTGGATCCACTTGGAATGTTCTGGCCCGTTTGTGCCCTCACAGCGAGATTCCTGCCCCAGCTCCTGGGAGATGTGATGCCTTAAGCTTTAGCTTTCATATTTTCAGATTGTGCGCTGCTTAGGTGCAGCTCTGAGCCTCACGTTAAGTGCTGGTAAACTCTCTTCACGGAGCAGGGAGAAAAAACAAATCCTGCTCCCGCTGCACACCGAGGACACCTGGGACAAGTGTTCAGCCCAAAAGCACCAACAGCGGTGGCTGGAGGGAGGAACAAGGAGGATGGGACTGGAGAACCTGGAGCTGGAACTGGACAATGAAACCCCAATGTGCAAATGGAACAAAACTCATCAAAGTGTGAGACCTCGTGACTGGTCAGACATTTTATGTCCATTTTGTTTCCATTTTGTGCCCGTTTTGGGTCCATTTTGTGCCCATTTTGTGCCCATTTTGTGACCATTTTATGACCATTTTATGACCATTTTATGACCATTTTGTGCCCATTCTGTGACCATTTTGTGACTATTTTGTGTCCATTTTGTGCCCATTTTGGTTCCACCTTGGGTGCAGCCCTGCCCAGGCTCTTGTCCTGCCCAAGGCGTACCTTAAAGGCCTTTCAATAAATCTCTGCTTTATTCTCAGCTCTGTCCAGTCTCTGCTCCAGGACAGCTTTCCCAAAGTATCAGACGGACCAGCAGAAAGCCAAGAGCTGGGAAGCGAGCCCTGTCCAGCCCGGGGACCGAGGCACAGCACAACATTCCCTGCGAGGACACGAGGGCGGGCTCGAGGGGAAGTTGCTGGGCTGGATGCGTTTGAGGGACTTTCTGCAGGATGATTTTGAGCAGCAAAAGCGTGCCGGGGGCGGGGTGAGGCACAGGCGCAGCTCCGAGCACCGGGCACTGCCTCCTCCAGCTCCGGCTGCAGATGCAAAGGAGGGCAGCAAAGGTCTGGTGATCAAACGGGGAGAAAATGACTGACAACACGGAGCCCGTTCGAAGGAGCTAATGGAATAATTAGTTCCAAAAAAGACTAAAAAGACTGAAGAATTCATGATGTCATAAAAAGCAGAGCTACTTAAATTGGATTAGAAAATAAAAATGACACGAACATTGTAAATATTCACAGATCACATCATTGACGTGTAATGTGCCGTTAAATGATGTCAAATTAAAGGGGAAATTACATGTGTAAGAACTAGGAAGAATAAAGGGAAGACATTTTAAAGATGCACAGTCCTTCAAGTGAAAATCCCTCTCGTATATCAGGGCTGATCACTGCGGGGATGGGGAAACTATGAGAGAAGAATAAAATAAAATATGGGAAAGAAAACAGAGGGTAAAAACATCTCAATTTAAGGCTGTGGTGAAAGGCTGTTAACTCCGGAGCGCTTTGCCAGGCGCTCCCAGCCACGGCCAGGCCCAGACCAGGCTCAACCGCTGCTTAAACCCGACTCAAACCAACCCTGATTCATCCCAACAGGCCGGCAGTCGAGCGTGCTTCCACACGGGAGAGCGCTGAGCGGGGCTCTCCGGAGCTCTGCGAGTTGGGGCGCATCCAACACTGAGCTGCTCCGGCCAAGGGCGGCCCGGGAGGGATGGAGCTTGTGAATCCACGCTCTTCCCACGGGAAAAAGCCCCGTGGGTGCCCTAAATCACACAGGGCACCCCGAGAGGCTGGCAGCCCCCTCAGCCGGGCTGAGATCTCATCTCAGCGGAGTTGTGGCAATTAATTTACCTCCAGCATGCTCTTTCAAGTGAGCTGGGAGAGCGGGGGGGGCCCCCAGCCTCTGCCCCCCTTCCCTCGGCGTGCAGTCGGAATCCTCTGTTCCAAAGGTGGCATTTCAAACTCCCGAAAATACCTGCATAATAAAGGGTAAGAGCTCCTCTGCACACAGATATATGTACATATCTTTCCTTGCCTCGTGGGCCCCCGCCGCCTCCCAACTCCGTGAGGTGTTAACGACACGTCGGAACTCGAGATCATCGGCATTATCTCACCCACCCCGCTGATGAGATGGGAAACAGGAGCTGACTCTGCTCCTCGGCAGCGCTGCCGGTGGCATTTCCTCAGCGCTGGGGCCTTTTTCCGCGGCAGATTCTTGTCCCCCCGAATTTGGAATGGGTTGGGTGGGAAGGACCCTGAAGCCCATCCCAATCCGTCATGGCAGAGACATTTTCTGCTCTCCCAGGGTGCTCCAAGCCCTGTCTAGCCTGGCCTCGGACACTGCCAGGGAAGCCACCATCCTTCTGGGCAGAGAGAACATCCAGACCGAGCACACGCTCACCACCCTGTTGGAGGTGACCACGGAATTCGGGATGAATCCCGCAGCGGTCTCTTCACCGCCCGGCAGATCCCGGCGCTGGCACGGCACCGGAGCGCTGGGCACTACCAGGGAGCCCCTGGCACATGCCAGGATGGCTCGTGATGGAGCCACCCACGTGTGCCCCCGGTTCAGACATAAATGTCAACACCTGCCCCGCTATAAAAATGCCAGGAGATCCTTAATGATCCCCACGTCAGCTTTGTCTGGGAGGCAAAGCAGGAATATTTACATCCCGGGGACTCTGGCACTCAAACACGTGGAAATGCAGAAAAATACGTGTGAGAAAAAGAGAAACCTTTTCTGTTTTTTTCTTCTCTGAGTTGGGATAGCAGCACTTGAGCTCCTCAAGACCTGAGCGACCTGTGTGCCCTCACCGAGGCGCTGGGCACCTCCTGTCCCCACCGCTGGGGCAGGGCCCACAAGGGTGCTGTGAGTCCGGACATCTGAGAGCACAGAGAGCAACTGAAACAAAAAAAAAAAGCCTTTTGATCGCTCCTGAGAGCCTGTTATCAATGCCCATGTTAGGAAAATTCATCCATGAACACCAGAGGTTTGTGTCCAAACAGGAGACAGAGGAGTCCTTTTGCTTTATTCCAATAAAGGGAGAGGCCATGGGGCATTTCCCCTGGGGTCTCTCAGTTTTTCGGAGGACGCAGCCTCCTTTTTATCCCAATTTCCCGGCCGCATTTCCCTCTCTCTTTCCCCATTGGCTGAGGGACTCGAGAGGTACAGACTTCCCAAAATGCCTAAGATTGCCCTTTTCATGTATAACCCCCTGCTAATTTTTAATTCTTATGGGATTTATGGGTTTCCCCCATTGTTGCTTTCAGGTTTCAATATCCGATTTCATTTACAAACAAACTTGCGGTTTGTTTGTAAAGGCAAATTTCTTCTTTTCCATCCATCAATCAGTGGAATCCTTCCCATTGTTTCTCTTATCTCTCAGCGCTGGTTTTATCTACCAGCAGACCGAGGGATTGTCCGTAAAGACAAATCTCACTCCTCTCACCCAGACGCGAGGAAGTGCGGGTAGGAAACGAGGCAGGAAGGCAGAGGAAGGGACAGCCCAGGACATTTAGAACTCCAGGATTTCTGAGCTGGTTCACGCCTGCCTGGGGTGTCAGCAGCTCCCCGCTCCTGGGGACACAGGGAGGACGATGTCTCCTTGTCGTCTGTGTCACTCCATCCCACCGCCGGCGGTAATTTCCCAAAGTGCGGTTGTCTGAGCCCTGGGAGCAAAGAGAAGTATTCCGAGGTCTTTGTTTGTGCAATGGCATTTCCGCCGCTGACCGCGGGGATCTGCTGGGTGCGCTGGCATTGTCTCCCTAACAATCCGAAAATTGCTCTGATAATTATCTCGGAGGTATTTTCCAGCTCAGCTCAGGAGAAGGTGTCACTCTTTTGTCCCACTGCCTTCTCACGTGTCCTACGCGCCCCCATGGAAAGGGCTCCCAGACCCGAAGGTGTCACCAGGGAGGACTTTGCAGCCGTGACCCAAAACCTCTCAGTCAGGAGAAGCCCCGATCTAACAGGAGCTCTGCCAGGGCTGAGGATCCAATATATCACGAGTCTCCGGGAAAAATAGAGCCCAGCTAAATAACTTGGGAAATATTCTACTTGTAATGGCATTGCAGAGTCAATCAATTTAAACCTAATAAAGACGACGACAGACAATGAATAGAAAGTTCAAGGACTTTTCACCCGGGGCTTTGCTATGGCTGGAATTCAACCTGCTGGAGTCTGGGGGAGCCTACAGACCCCGGGAGTCAGCTCCAGGGACCGGGACCAGGAAAAAAAAGACACCTTCCATTTCAGGGAGCAATGCTCTAAAAGCCCCGGAAAAGCAGTGGGAATTGGAACATTTTTGGAGGCAAGGACAAATTTTCATCCTTTTTTTCAGCCATAACTCATCTTTTCATGTCCCGGCCTCATCTGTGAGCGCTGTCACAGAGCAGCGGCAGGGGCAGGACAGGGCATTAGCCTTGACTTTGCTCTGTGCTTCCAGGGGTACCCGGAGGTTAATGCAGCTCCTCCTTAGCCATGCATCTCGTCCCAGGATTTATTCCTTTCTTACGCGTTTATTTCCACAACTGCTGTTTGTTCTTCCACAGCACCTAGGAGAAGCACCGGCATAAGAGCTGCGGTTTAAGTGTGGGGTTGGTTGTGGAATCCATCGAGTGTTTAAACACCGGGGACAATTTGCACCCCTCCCTGCTCGGCGTGACAGATTCCCTGGGACACCGGGAGCTGAGGCTTTCCGGGGAAGTGTCACCGAGACACACAAAACAATCACACGCAGACAAGAGATTTTCACAGAGGTTCTTCTGATCCAGCTCCCAGCTGAGAGAGCAGAGAGAAGAAGAGACCCCTTTGTTTATTTTTTACTTTTTATACATTTGTGGGTCTAGCAAAAGATTGGCTTTTTGGGGGTTTCCACCCCTCAGCCTCAGTGGCCAGATCAACCATCAGTTACAATTGTTTTCAGGTTAGAAACATGCAAACAAAGGACAGAGAATGAAAAACAAAGGATTTGTTTATATTACTTCTGTGGGAAAGGTAGGAAAACTGCTCTAATATTCTACAGTAACTAAAAGATCTGACTCCATTTATGAAAATCAAAAGGCTAATAAAGAAACTCAGAAAAACCAGGGTGACAGGGAAGTGCCGTTGTTTGCTGCCTTTGCTCCGAGCGTGGAGCGAGCTGCAGATTGCGATTGGGATTCAGCGCAAGATGAGCCTTGGAAGCGCGAGGTGGAAAAGCTGCATCGCGTTTCTGCCTGCCAGGTGCTAAGAGGCTGGCTCAGGATCCAGCAAAGCCGGAGGCTTTGTCCCCGTCTCAGCCCCTGGAATTGGAAAGCCAGCTTTGGTCGAGCTCCAGGAGTCCCAGAGGGATGGGAGTGCAGGTTCACAGGGCGCCCAGAGGATGAGCCCAGGCCGTGCAAAGGACAAGAGCTCCACGTGATGACACAGCAGAGCAAAACTGGGGTAGAGAAAAACAGGGCACAGCCAACCTGCTGTGTGGGGAAGGAAAGGTGGGAAAGGGAATTCTGGGGAGGAAACCTGGGAAAAAATCATGTTTGAAATACAAAGGGGGAAAACTCAAAGGTTCTGAAGAGGCTGTACACGAGTGAAGGTCTGAGGCTGATGAGGAGAGAGCAGCATCATTTAGGTTGCAAAAGACCTTTGAGTTCATCGAGGCCAGCTCTCATCCAGTGCTGGACCTTCTCTCACACTGTCCATCCAGGCACCTTGGGAGAGAGAAGGGCCAGAACGTGCCGGGACAGTCAGGTCAGAGAGAGGGGCTGCAGAAAAGACCGGTGGAAATTAATGCTCTGACTGCCCAGCCAGGGGGTGGAAGTGGGAAAATGAAGTAGAAGGGAATTTGGAAAGCCTCGTGGTGAGTTGGTGATATTTTTTTTTACATCGAGGTTTGATCTGTATTAATCCTCTAGCATTGAGCTGGATCCCCCCAAATCCAGCTCTGCCAAAGACAGCAGCCCCCAGTTCCAGCAGGAAGGGCAGCGACCCCTCCCAGCCACCCAAACTGCCAGAGGGATGCCTTGGTGAGCCCATGATTATGGACGCAGTCGTGCCGAGTAAAATGCTCCTCACAAAGGCACCGAATAAACCCTGCAGCCTTTGCATCCCACGATATCGGGGGAACTTCTCGTTCTGGGAATTCCACAGTTACCACAGGAGCTGGCAGCACAGCAGTGTCAGGGCTGGAGCACTGATATCCCTGCGAGATCAGAGTGATCCAGCACAGTTTAATTAGAATATGCAAAAGGGTTTTGTTTATGGAAGGCAGGACAGAGGCCCAGGCATCGCTCACACTGCAGACCCTGCCTCGAGGAACCAGGGACTGGAGAGAGCAGAGCCACTCCTGCTACACGACAGCTAAAGGATCCCTGCAAAACTGACTAACATTCCTAACAGGGGTTAGGAATTAATTCCCAGAGAAAATCCCCTCCAGAGAGCTGGATCCCACTCTAGTGCAAACAGTTGTTGTACCAGAGGGGTTTAAACTGGAAACCAAAACCCAAAGCAACACAAAACTTAAAGTTCTCTTATTTTCAGGCATTCCCTGGGCTCTGCTTGGGAACACGGATGGGACACAACACCCAAACACTGATTTGCAGGGTCTGCAGTTGGGGGCGTGTGGAATGAGAGCTCCAACCCCAAACATTCCATGGTTCTGAGTGGGGAGGGAGGGATGAGAGCAACAGGGAGCTTTACACAGTTTTATGTTACTGAAGGGCAGAAGAGTCTCCTTCTGGTCCTTACAACACCACAGAATCATGGAATAGCCTGAGCTGGAAGTGATCATCCATCCAACAAGGATCATGGGTCTGATCCCTTCAGCTCCATCTTCCCTGTGTTCCATGTCCTGCGCTGCCCAGGCGCAGCTCTGAGCTCTCACTCGGTGTCACTCAGCTCTCTGCACACCCCAGCCACACAAAACAAATCCTGCTCCTGCTGCACACCAAGGACACCTGGGACAAGTGTTCAGCCCAAAAGCACAAACAGCGGTGGCTGGAGGGAGGAACAAGGAGGATGGGACTGCAGAACCTGGAGCTGGAACTGGGCAATGAAACCCCAATGTGCAAATGGAACAAAACTGATCAAAGTGTGAGACCTTGTGACCAGGGGTTCATTCTGTGACCATTTTGTGTCCATTTTGTGTCCATTTTGTGACCATTTTGTGTCCATTTTGTGACCATTTTGTGACCATTCTGTGTCCATTTTGTGACCATTTTGTGTCCATTTTGTGTCCATTTTGTGTCCATTTTGTGCCCATTCTGTGACCATTTTGTGCCCATTTTGTGTCCATTTTGTGCCCATTTTGTGCCCATTTTGGGTCCATTTTGTGCCCATTTTGTGTCCATTTTGTGCCCATTTTGTGACCATTTTGTGCCCATTTTGTTCCCATTCTTGGTCCACCTTGGGTGCAGCCCTGGCCAGGTTCTTGTGCTGTACCCTGAAAGCCCTTTCAATAAATCTCTGCTTTATTCTCTGCCTCTGTCCAGGCTCTGTTCCAGCTCAGCCTTCCCAAGGCATCAGATCCAGACCCTGGCCTTTCACAGACACCCAAAATCCCACCCTGGGCATCCCTGGCAGCACTGTCCAAACTCCCCAGGAGCTCTGGCAGCCTTGGGAGTGTCACCATTCCCTGGGGAGCCTGGGCAGTGCCCAGCAGCCTCTGTGGGAAGAACCTTTCCCTGAAATCCATCCTGAACCTGCCCTGGCCCAGCTCCAGCCCTTCCCTGGCTCCTGTCCCTGTCACAGCGCAGAGACTGGAGCTGTCCCTGCACTTCCCCCATAAGGATGTTGCAGACCACCTCAGTCTCCTCCTTTCTATGCTGAATGTAAAAGATCTGAATTCTCTAAACTCGGAGCAGACCCCTCTCTCCCCTCCGTGCTGCAAACACAGCTCCAGTCTTTAATGCCCACTCAGATCAAATGTTGCTACCTGGAGAAATAAATTTCACCAGAATTAAACCATTAACTGCTAAATCATCAGCTGAGGAGCCCATGTTCCTTTAAATCCTGGATTCTTCTTGCTAGCTTGGAAGCGCAGACATTTGACAGAGCTTGTTCACCATGCTGGAGTGACTGGGAGCACGGGGAGCTCCAGGCTGCTGCTCCCTGAAGTTTGTCTGGGAGCCAGATCCAAACAAAGGCTGCAACAGGAGCCAGCTGTTGACACTCTGCGTCACGAGCTGCATATTAAATGATTCATCAAATGCTGTGTCACAACCTGGATAAAGTCCTTAAAGCACGGGTCCCTCCTCCGTTCCTTTTGTTTTTAGCAGCGAAGGATGTCTGGATAAACCCACACTTGCTGGAACAGCCTTCCTTTCCAGAAACCACTCCCCGTTTAATGCAAATATTCCACCCAAGTCCTTACTAGGGGAAAACGCCAGAATTTCAGTAAATAGTACAGAAATAAATCAGCAAAAAAAATATTATTTATCCAGGCAAAAAAATTCAGTAAATAGGACTGAAATGAATCGATAAATAAATAAATGAAATGCACCCAGAACGTTTTTGGAAAATGAAATAATAGATGAGTAAATAATTTCCCTGGCTGCTGTGGAACGGAGACGTGTTATTGTAACCTGCCTTGTATGCTCCGTGTAAAGCACTGTAAATTATGATTTGAAATTATCATGTTAGATTAGGTTTTCTGCAGCTTAATATATTGTAATATAATATAATTGCTCAATGCAAATGAGCTACTGTACAGCTTTGGCGTGGGGCTGTTCCGGAGCCGAGCATTTTGCACATTACGGTGAAGTGCGGGTTATTAAGAAACAAATTATAACGAAGCTAAATTTAGTTGGGAGCCAAGATCCCGTGGCTGCGCGGCGGTGGCAGTGCCAGGAGGAGTCTCAGGGCGCTCAGGGAGCTGGGGCACCTCAAGCAGCTCCACACACACCTGCCCAGGTGAGAGCTCCCTCCCCGCAGGAGCTCACGTTGGTTACCTGGACGTCCAGGAACGCTGCAAAGTCACTGATGTGGCTCCAGATCCCAACTGCCGAACACCCTTGTGGTGGTTTCAGGCAGATTTTGGGAGAAACCCTCCCACGGGGCCCCCCTCCCCTCCTCCAACCGGTTCGGGAAAAAAGATTTCCTCAGAGAGAAGTGGAAAAAACCTGTTTATTAAACAGGCAAAGCACTCCCAGCACAATACCCGATGACAAGAGCTTCGTGCCGCTTACGGAGGGATAACAAACTTAAAGAAAGTCTCCTCCTGAGGGTCGTCACTGTGCTCCACCGCTCCGTCTCTGCTGACGCTGGGAGAAAAGGAGATGTGCAGGGCTGGTCTTGGTGGGGTGGATCCCCTGTGGAGGCCCCCGGTGCTTCCCCAGGTCCTTAGTCCGGAGAGGCTGGAACAGTTCCGAGGAGAGGACAAAAAAAGCAAAAAAGGAAGGAAAAAAGAAAAAGAAAAAAAAAGGCAAAAAAGCTTCAGCTATTCTACAGCGTCTAACTACGTTAGCACTAAACTAACTAACTGCCGGGGAAAAAAACAACCGAGCTTCTTTCGTCTTGCCGTGTTCCAGCTCCCCCGCTTCAAGGTCACGCCGATGAGCAGAGTTTTCCTGGGGAAAAACAAACAGCGCTTGCCCTCCCCCCTGCACCCAACAGACGATTGGGGGTTCACAGTCACCCCAGGACAGCCCTTTCCAAAACAAGTCACCCGGAGCTGATTGTGCTCCCGCTGCTCCCACGGAGGGAGGTTTGGGCTCAGGGCACATTGCCACTGCAGGGCCGAGGGGGACACGGAGGTGACACAAGGGTTAAAAACAATAAAACGAGATAAAACGAGTCTCCACACCCTCCAGAATCGGCCGCAGAATCCTGGGATCCTCAGGGCTGGAAGGAGCCTCTGGGTCACCCCCCTGCCAAGGCAGGGCCGCCCAGAGCAGGTGACACAGAGACGCACCCAGGCGGCTCTGGGATGTCCCCAGACGGAGACCCCGTGTCCCCCCTGGGCGCCTGCCCCGGGGCTCTGCCACCCTCAGGGGGACGGAACCCTCTGTGTTTTATTTTACGGGCGTCACTCCTTGTCCTGCGCTGGGCTGCGCTGGAAAGGCTCTGGCACCATCCTGTGCCGGCCCTCGGAGTTATTTGTAGGGATTGACGAGATCCCCTCTCGGCCTTCCCTCCCCTGGATCCAGCCACCCCTCGTGCCGGCGACCCCGCGACCCACCCGGCAGGCAAAGCCTTCCCTCCTCATTTCCATCCACGAGGCACGGAAAACAAGAGTTGCTGGTGGACGTGCCAGGAGAATGCGCTTCCTAAATAATACATTGGCTTGTAAATTGTCCATCCGACTGTAAATTCCAGAAGAAAAATTAAAATGTGTTTCTCCAGCCCTTTCCGCGCGGCGCTCGCTCGGCGCGGCGGCGTCCCCGCGTCCCCCCAAAAGCACGGGCACTGATGGGCTGGGTCCAGAGCAGGAAAAACCTGCTCCAAAGCAATTCATTATTAATGCCAGAATATTCTTGCTAAACAGTTCTGATTATTTCACAAGAAAGAGGTCAAGGTATTGGAGAAAGGGATTTAATCAAATAAACTCTCAATCTCTCTCCAAATAGCATTTTCATCCGGCTGCATGTAAATTCATCAGCTGACTCGCCTCCCGATGCCCAGGCAAGGTTAATCTGCTATGACTGTTAAAACTTCTCGGAGACGCCTTTGGAATAACGATTTACACCGGGATGAGCCGTGCCCGCCACCCCAAAATATTTCCTCATCCCGTTCCTCGAAGTTGGGCCCTGCCCTCGGCGTCACCGCCAGCAGAGCCCGAGCTGAGCCCCCCTCTTGGGCGGCACTTCGGGGACCCCACAAAGAACTCCTCCTTTCTGCTCAGCTCTCTGGGTTTTGATGGCCATCAGCAGCTCATTCCAAGCTGCCCCACAGAGAATATCCTGCCCGGAGCAGGGAGGGAATCGTGGAATTTCAGGAATTTTTCCCTCCACCACCGAAGCGCTCGTGCTGGGAAACAAAGCAGCGCTGGCACAGACAGAGAGGAGATGGAATTTCTCTGGTGTTCTGAATTCAATATTGCCCTGCTTTGCTTAAATGAGGAGCCGAGGAACTCATCCCAGCCGTATCCCAAGGTGAATTTCGTGGCAAACACTAATAATCCCTCCTGGCCACTCCACACTTATTAGGCAAACCCTGCCTCCTAGCAGTGCAAATCTACGTGTGTTTTTGAAAAGGATCTTCGTGAACTTCATGTTTAAACACAGGATTATGATATAGCTGTAAACTGCACATTCGGTCAGAAATGGAGAACTGCAATTTTGGGGTTTGTTTAAAAAAAAAAAAAAAAAAAAATCCCAGATGCCTTTTGATCCGCAGCTAAAAATGAAGCCGAAGTTCAGCAGGCAGGCAGGATTATTCTCACCCCTATTTTTCGCTCTCTCCGCTCTAAGCCCGGCCGCAGATTCTGCAGCTGGTGGAATATTCTGCTGGCATCTTTGCGCAGCCGGGTCAGGTTTATGAGGAGATGCTCCCGGGAGCCACGGCGTGGCACAGAGCCGCTTCCCCAGCCTCCCACGCCGCCCAGCAGTCCCCAGGCGAGCCCAGGCACACCTTCCTCTAATTTTATTTCTCCTAAAGGCCACTCTAATTTATCTGCGCTACGCGCAGCCCCGCACCGGAATCTCCCGCGCCCTGGTGCCTCGAGAAGCCTCAGACAACATTCCCTGCTCAAAATCCGTGAGGATTCCTGCGATCCACGGTCTCCATCCCTCGACGAGCAGCCGGCAGCCGCAAACTCTGCCTCGCCCGGGGAGGAGGTGTTGTGATGCTGCTGCTCCGCGCCCCCGGTGCTCCCCGCACCTCTCTGGAAGCTCAGACACCATTTTACATGAGGACGCTTTCTAAAAAGCCCGGTGTAACTGTCTAATTAAGAGCGGAGTGATTGGCTGGTTCATGGACTCTGTGACAGTTCTGACAAATACACATATTGGCACAGCCCTAACCTCACTTCACAGTTTGCAACACAAAGATGGTATTTCCAGAAATGTGCAGAACACTCTGATACAAAGCTTCACCTTGTCTAGTGCTATTCCATTTAATTTTTTATTAACTGCCTGAACATATGCCATTCTAGGAGAGGGTAATAGTTACAAAATGTCAGCAGAAACATTTAAACTGCTCAAATGTAAATGATTTTATAAATTTGTAATGAAAGGTAATTGTCATGTGGGAAAAGTAACAGAAAAACAGATATGTGTAAATGTAAAACCGGCAAAAAATACGTCTGACTGGTCGAAGGCAGAAAAATCTAAGTGTGTTTTAATGACCACTGTAAGGAGTATTTAAATAAAATTAGCTTCATAAGCAGAAAATGTGAATTCTATAATATTTTATTTTCCAACATTAGCAAAGTTCATAATAATGAAAAGACCTCATGGAACTTTAATGCGCCCAAATTCATTAAACAGTAGGACATTAAGATTCCTCACCTCATTTCAAAAAACAAATAAATCAAGTCAGATAACATAAATACAAAGCCGGCGCCGGCAGAGCCCGGCTTTAAAAGACCAATATTGGAGCACGCTCAGCTTCTTTACTTTCCGCTAAAATGAGAAACAATTTGGTGATTAATCCCTTCAGCGATGCCGTGCTGGGTCAGTGCTCCCCGAGATGTCAGCCAGGAGAAGACTCGGGCGCAGAGGGGGAGTTTTGTTGTTTTTTTTTTATTTTTTTTTTCCTCAGCCACCACACAGAGCAACCACCTCCCAGTCAGGTTTGCGGGCAACCATCTTTAAATGCTTGAGCTGCTCTGCGTGGCCATGACAAGATTTGCAATTCCCCACGTTTATTTACACGCCATCACCCCAAGTAGACATCACATGGAAGTGGCATGGTCGCGGCTGACCCCAGGGTAGCGGCTGTCTCCGCCGATCGCGCTCGCCGCTGCTCGGCGATTGAACCCCGCCGCCCGCCCCGGCTGCGTGCACGCTGCGCCGCGCCGCAATAAAATTAGCAGAAGCTTGTCAGGGGGTATTTTCTACTTCTACGCTGACGCGCACTGGACAAACGCGCCGGCGTGCTGTCGCCCAGCCGAGGCTCCCGCTCTGCGGGAACGCGGACAGCGGCGGGACGAGGCCGCGGCACCCCGCCAAGGCGGCCTGGCTTCCCTTCCCTGCACCAGGGAATTTAAAAAAAAAAAACACAAAACCCCACAAACCCTCAAAATTACCGCTCGATTTTATTTTTATTGTCTCCCTGCACCCGCCCCTGCGTAAGCCCGGACACGCAGGACGAGTTACTGAGCCAGAAATTAATAGGACGGGGATCCGTCCTGTTCCGAAGGCTGGGGGGAGGAAGGGCCCTGCGGAGGATGCACAAATTGCCTGGTACCTGGGGCCCACGTCACAGCTCGCCTGCCACCCCGCTGCTCCCGCCAGCCAGGGCCGCGTTAATTTTTTTAAGGGCTTTCGCAAATAAACGAAAGAAAACGCTCGTTTGTTTCGGGATCGGGAGCCCGGGGAGGCCAAGGCGGTAAATAGGGGAAATTTACCGTCCGTAATGGGAACATTTTTAAATAAAACCACCTAATATGTTTAGTAATCTACACCAATGTAATTTTATTAGCTATTCAGCGCTGTTCTTACATCAAACAGCCTCAGAAGCCCCAGGATCATTTTATATTCACTGGAAGACAGAAAGAAATCCAAAACCTAGTTAAATAAATTGTTCATTTATTCCTTTCCTTTTATGCACCAAGATCTACATGTGGTCATTAATTATAAAGAGACTATTATAGCACCATATTTTCATTCAATACGATGTCCTGGTATATATCAAAGAAGTCCCATAATTAAAACAGAAGGGCCACAATGACAATTAAAATTACAATCTATATGGGGAAAGAAAGTACAGTTCTGCAATTTTTCACCCTGTCACTGTCAGCACCGGGGGATATTCCAGTCACGTCTCTTGTAAAGCAGCCTAAATTCTTCTTCACCAATGCAACCTCAAAAGCATTATCAGCACCTAAGCAAAAGCCTATGCAAGTATAATTTAATACCAAGCCACAGTTTGCAAGTAATAGCGTATAAAGTGATATTTAAGTGGTGTTTTAAGCACACTTCTGATGGCTACAGCCGCCTTTTACTGGTAAATGCGTTTTCCTTTGAGTAGTGATTATGAGTCCTGGGTGAAGAGGTCCTGTGTGCAGGTCTGCCTGTAAGCCTTACTTCCAGCTGCCAATCTTTACTTCACAGTGAAGAAAAAGCCACATAGCACCTTGTTCTTACTCTTGTAGGCTGTCATCCCCTGAGCCTGATAACTGCGAAATCATTTCCACATAACACTTTTCTGCTTCTGCCTCTTAAACCTCGAGACCTACACATTGTGCACGCACCCGCACCCCCGGCGCTCGGCCCCCCAGAGCCGCCGCTGCTCCGGCCTCTCCCCCCAGCCTATTTTTAACACTTATCCCAGTAAATATCTGCATTAATGGAGTGGGGGGCCCTGCCGCAGCAATGTGTGTTTGCTACAATTTATTGTCTATAAAAGTCAGGAGCGGTGAGTTATTGCGGCTTAAAACTGTGTTTTTCTTTATAATAACTCCGAACCGAGCGCTCACATATGAAGCATGCAATGGAGATGGAGAAGGTTTTGTATAATAAAACGGTGACATGGTCATTTTTCCCAGTTTTGCATTACACAGGCACACTCATGCATGGTGCTTTTTAAATTCTTATTATATGGGAGGTCAGGAGGTCGAATGTCAGAAAGTACTGTTAATTTCACGGGGTTAGGGGAAAGTAAATTCACAGGGAATACAGATCACTTAGCACAGAGAAGCAGCTCCTCTGAAGTTTGGGTTTACATTTGTTAACCATATCCTTCAGCTGACGAACCATTGAGACCGGGGTGACATTGTGGGCCCCGCTGTAATGGCTTGACACGCCGCGGGGACAGCGGGACGCGGCGCGGGGCCGGAGCCGCCGCCGGAGCCGCCGGAGCACCGCGGCTCCAGGCAGCCGGAACCGAGCGGAGCGCGCTGCCATTTGGGCTTGGATGCTGAAATTACACAGAAGGCAGGCGAGATGGCTTAAAGTTCAACCTGACAAGGGATGTAAAATATATTCCTGTCTCCGTTCGTCGGGAAAGGGAGAATCCTGCAGCTTCCCGGAGTCTCTTAAAGCGCTTCCCAATATATCATCGGAGGCTGAAAGATGGGGCGAGCACGCGGACTTTGGTTTGCTATAGGATGCCCTGATGGATCATTTTTTACTCTATTTTTTTTTTGCTGTTGATGTTTCAGGGTTTGGTTTGGGTTTTGTTGTTTGGTTTTTTTGGTTGTTTTTTTTTTTTTTCTTTTTTCCCCCTCTCAGTGGCAAAATGAAGTCGTGGGAAGCAGAAGAAAATGGAGAGGATCTCGGTTTTACAAATAACAGGGGAGTGGTGACAAAACACGGTGACGGAGCTGCTCTTTTGCCAAGACAAATTCAGAAGCTAGTTTTCTTTTATTAAAGAAAAAAACGCCAGTCATTTGATAAAATCCACCATCTTCTCATGCAGTTTGAGGTGAAAAAAAGAATAAAAAATGCAAGGGTCTGTTCAATCCAAGCTGTTAAAGACCTTGCCATTGTCTCTACTGGAAGTTCAGCTCAAGAGTGACATAAGGCCCACGCTCTACATCCGTGTGTGACGTGTAAGAAAGGGAAAAATCCAATAAAACAAACCAGAAAACCCCTAAATTTACTCAAACGACCACAAGAGCCATTTCAGGAGACAGACCGGATTATTCCCTGCGAGGAATGTGCCAGGCCCGCTCTGGGCTGAGGCCGGGCTTCTGCCTTGGTGCCTTTTGCAAGATTCCTCTGAGTCAAAAGCGAGCCCAGGCTCAGCTGCCCCCTCGTAATTAGATTTTAATGAGTCAGGCTGGGTGTTTGTGTTTTGGCAGCGGGTTAATGGTGTTAACATTTCCCTGCTCACAACCGGCCCCGGCAGGGCAGAGCCGCCGGCTGAACTTCCCCCTCCGGAGCAGCGCTGGAGCCGGGATGGGGCCGGGCTGGGGCATCCCCCAAACCCTGCTCCAGCTCCAGGGGATACAGCGGCGCTGGGGGAACGTTTTAAACCCACGGATCTTGTGGGGTTTGGGGTTTGGGCTGGCCCAGCCTCTCCGTTCCTCTGCAGCCGACGACGCCAACGCTCCGCACCATGGCTCTCTCCCAAACCAGCGCTCCCCCGGCTCGCCCGGGCAGGCACAGCAAACACACATCCATTATGGATTATAGGGATATTTTATTAAAGATGCGTTATTAACTTTGCAGCGGTGTATCGCGCTAGCTGCCTCCCGTAATTAAAAACTTTTCCCTGCGATCCCCTTTCCTGCGAGGAGCCTGTTGCCTGAAGATTTAATCCTTCATTACCAGTTAAAACAAAATCACCAATTAGGCACATGAACACGTCCGTATTAATCTCATTAAGGTGATGGCACCAAATAAATTGGAACTATTTTTGTGCTTTTACTGTGTTCCTATGGCTTTATCAGGCCCTGTGGTCATATACAAAGACCTTGCAGCTCAGTCATTTAGAGTCATTCGGTTGTGGACTAAATGTGGCATTACCATCTATGGCTGAAAATTGCTTTCAGCTTTTAAACTGCACTGACTAGTCTGTAGTTAATCTTAGATCATTCACTTGCAAAATTAAATGAGCCAGAACGACGGTCGTCCTTTTTTTTTTTTTTTCTTTTTTTTTCCTTTTTTTTTTTTTTTCTGTAAAATAATACATCACAAAACACTTATTTGCCCTGCCCAAAAGAGAGATCAAATTCATTTAAAATCCCATAAACCAGAGTTGTGAATTTTTAATTTTATTTAGGAGCACGGGAACATAGAGGGGGAGCTATCTTTGCGCAGCACATCACGGCTATAAATTTACATACAGAACATAGTTTGATGCCTAACCAACCTTTAATCCACCTTTGATGTATACTCCTCCTCCAGCAGGCATCACGTGAGACACCTTATTAATGCAAATGTAAGAAGGATTGTTTGGGATCTCTGATGTAATTAGCCATAAACCACGTTTTAAAGGAGAGGGGGGAAGAAAAGCGCTTCCTTTGTCAGCGCGGCTGAGCTCGGAGGTGCACGTGGAGACGGAGATCACAGGATCAAAGCGTTTTCCAGGCTGCTGAAGACCTTTACGGCGGCCAAGTCCGAGGCAGCGATGCTCCGAGAAGAGCTGCAGCCATGAGCCCGCGGCAGGGCCCTTGTCCCCGCCCCGAGCCCGGATTATCCCTCCGGCTCTACCCCTATTCCACCAGGAAAAAAAAACAAAAAAAAAACCCAAACCCAAAAGTGAAGCACAGCCTGGTCAGTCCTCAACTTCCTAAGCAGCACAAGTCAGGAGACGATTGATTCCAGACCCTGCCGCCGGTGAAACCAATGGCAGCTTTGCACTTTAAATTAATATTCAGGCCACCTTCTCCAAGTTCCCCTTGGAGTCTGCTTTTGCCCTGCTGCACCACCACGGCTGCTGTCTCCACTTGGCACTGTCATTACTGTAATTATTATTATTATTATTATTATTATTATTATTATTATTATTATTATTATTATTATTATTATCATTATTCCTGCGTTGCAGATAACCCCCGGCAGTAAGGACGCGGCTGGCAGAGGCGGTCTGAGCTGGCACAGCTCTCGGGTGGGCTGGAAAAGGGGCCGAAGGTTCCCAGGGCGGCTCTGGGGCGCAGATCGGGGTGAGGCTGCGCTGTCACAGCGGCCTCGGGCTCCGGGCACGGAAGGGCACGGGATAAATCCATAAAGGAGGCACCAGCCGAGCACCAGGCCGGGAAGGGCCGGGGATGGTGCCGACAGCAGCGG